>NC_134361.1:211977388-212045700 GCF_048569485.1 Anomaloglossus baeobatrachus | reverse complement strand
CTTCTCTCTGTAGTAGGCGGAGAGGAGGAGGGGGATGCGGCTTCTGTCGTAGGCGGGGAGGAGGGGAATGCAGCTTCTCTCTGTAGTAGGCGGGGAGGAGGGGGATGCAGCTTCTCTCTGTAGTAGGCGGGGAGGAGGGGGATGCAGCTTCTCTCTGTAGTAGGTGGGGAGGAGGAGGGGGATGCAGCTTCTCTCTGTAGTAGGCGGGGAGGAGGGGGATGCAGCTTCTCTCTGTAGTAGGCGGGGAGGAGGGGATGCAGGTTCTCTCTGTAGTAGGCGGGGAGGAGGGGGATGCAGCTTCTCTCTGTAGTAGGCGGGGAGGAGGGGGGATGCAGGCTTCTCTCTGTAGTAGGCGGAGAGGAGGGGGATGCAGCTTCTCTCTGTAGTAGGCGGAGAGGAGGAGGGGGATGCGGCTTCTGTAGTAGGCGGAGAGGAGGAGGGGGATGCGGCTTCTGTCGTAGGCGGGGAGGAGGGGGGATGCAGCTTCTCTGTAGTAGGCGGGAGGAGGAGGGGGATGCAGCTTCTCTGTAGTAGGCGGGGAGGAGGAGGGGGATGCAGCTTCTCTCTGTAGTAGGCGGGGAGGAGGGGGGATGCAGCTTCTCTCTGTAGTAGGCGGGGAGGAGGGGGGATGCAGCTTCTCTCTGTAGTAGGCGGGGAGGAGGGGGATGCAGCTTCTCTCTGTAGTAGGCGGAGAGGAGGAGGGGGATGCGGCTTCTGTCGTAGGCGGGGAGGAGGGGATGCAGCTTCTCTCTGTAGTAGGCGGGGAGGAGGGGGATGCAGCTTCTCTCTGTAGTAGGCGGGGAGGAGGGGGATGCAGCTTCTCTCTGTAGTAGGTGGGAGGAGGAGGGGGATGCAGCTTCTCTCTGTAGTAGGCGGGGAGGAGGGGGATGCAGCTTCTCTCTGTAGTAGGCGGGGAGGAGGGGGATGCAGCTTCTCTCTGTAGTAGGCGGGGAGGAGGGGGATGCAGCTTCTCTCTGTAGTAGGCGGAGAGGAGGGGGATGCAGCTTCTCTCTGTAGTAGGCGGAGAGGAGGGGGATGCAGCTTCTCTCTGTAGTAGGCGGAGAGGAGGAGGGGGATGCGGCTTCTGTAGTAGGCGGAGAGGAGGAGGGGGATGCGGCTTTTGTCGTAGGCGGGGAGGAGGGGGATGCAGCTTCTCTGTAGTAGGCGGGGAGGAGGAGAGGATGCAGCTTCTCTTTAGTAGGCGGGGAGGAGGAGGGGGATGCAGCTTCTCTGTAGTAGGCGGGGAGGAGGGGGATGCAGCTTCTCTGTAGTAGGCAGGGAGGAGGGGGATGCAGCTTCTCTCTGTAGTAGGCGGGGAGGAGGGGGATGCAGCTTCTCTGTAGTAGGCGGGGAGGAGGGGGATGCAGCTTCTCTGTAGTAGGCAGGGAGGAGGGGGATGCAGCTTCTCTGTAGTAGGCGGGGAGGAGGGGGATGCAGCTTCTCTCTGTAGTAGGCGGGGAGGAGGGGGATGCAGCTTCTCTCTGTAGTAGGCGGGGAGGAGGGGGATGCAGCTTCTCTCTGTAGTAGGCGGGGAGGAGGGGGGATGCAGGTTCTCTCTGTAGTAGGCGGGGAGGAGGGGGATGCAGCTTCTCTCTGTAGTAGGCGGGGAGGAGGGGGATGCAGCTTCTCTCTGTAGTAGGCGGAGAGGAGGGGATGCAGCTTCTCTCTGTAGTAGGCGGAGAGGAGGGGGATGCAGCTTCTCTCTGTAGTAGGCGGGGAGGAGGGGGATGCAGCTTCTCTCTGTAGTAGGCGGGGAGGAGGGGGATGCAGGTTCTCTCTGTAGTAGGCGGGGAGGAGGGGGATGCAGCTTCTCTCTGTAGTAGGCGGAGAGGAGGGGGATGCAGCTTCTCTCTGTAGTAGGCGGACAGGAGGAGGGGGATGCGGCTTCTGTAGTAGGCGGAGAGGAGGAGGGGGATGCGGCTTCTGTCGTAGGCGGGGAGGAGGGGGATGCAGCTTCTCTGTAGTAGGCGGGGAGGAGGAGGGGGATGCAGCTTCTCTGTAGTAGGCGGGCAGGAGGAGGGGGATGCAGCTTCTCTCTGTAGTAGGCGGGGAGGAGGGGGGATGCAGCTTCTCTCTGTAGTAGGCGGGGAGGAGGGGGGATGCAGCTTCTCTCTGTAGTAGGCGGAGAGGAGGAGGGGGATGCGGCTTCTGTCGTAGGCGGGGAGGAGGGGAATGCAGCTTCTCTCTGTAGTAGGCGGGGAGGAGGGGGATGCAGCTTCTCTCTGTAGTAGGCGGGGAGGAGGGGGATGCAGCTTCTCTCTGTAGTAGGCGGGGAGGAGGGGGATGCAGCTTCTCTCTGTAGTAGGCGGGGAGGAGGGGGATGCAGCTTCTCTGTAGTAGGCGGTGAGGAGGGGGATGCAGTTTCTCTGTAGTAGGCGGGGAGGAGGGGGATGCAGCTTCCCTCTGTAGTAGGCGGGGAGGAGGGGGATGCAGCTTCTCTCTGTAGTAGGCGGGGAGGAGGGGGATGCAGCTTCTCTGTAGTAGGCGGTGAGGAGGGGATGCAGCTTCTCTGTAGTAGGCGGGGAGGAGGAGGGGGATGCAGCTTCTCTGTAGTAGGCGGGGAGGAGGGGGGATGCAGCTTCTCTGTAGTAGGCAGGGAGGAGGGGGATGCAGCTTCTCTGTAGTAGGCGGGGAGGAGGGGGATGCAGCTTCTCTGTAGTAGGCGGGGAGGAGGAGGGGGATGCAGCTTCTCTGTAGTAGGCGGGGAGGAGGGGGATGCAGCTTCTCTGTAGTAGGCGGGGAGGAGGGGGATGCAGCTTCTCTGTAGTAGGCGGGGAGGAGGGGGATGCAGCTTCTCTGTAGTAGGCGGGGAGGAGGGGGATGCAGCTTCTCTGTAGTAGGCGGGGAGGAGGGGGATGCAGCTTCTCTGTAGTAGGCGGGGAGGAGGGGGATGCAGCTTCTCTGTAGTAGGCGGTGAGGAGGGGGGATAAGGCTGCTCTCCATAGACTAAGGTGGGAGACCTCTATTGAGGAAACCTGAGCAGAGGGATGCTCTTCCTCCGGAGCCACTGCTGGGAGTAGTAGTCCCGTTGGCCGGTGATCCGGTGTGGCAATTGGTACTGTTGGTGCGAGGATCGGATAATGAACCTGCTTTATACTAATCTGCTTTTCTTTTTGCCTTCTCTGTTCTTTCTTCCTTCTCCCCTGTAACACCCCCCCCCCACTCTGCCCGGTCACCCCCCCCCCCCCTCTCTGCCCGGTCACGCCCCCCCTCCTCTCTCTCTGCCCGGTCATGCCCCCCCCCCTCTCTCTGCCCGGTCACGCCCCCTCCTCTCTCTGCCCGGTCATGCCCCCCCTCCTCTCTCTGCCCGGACACGCCCCCTCCTCTCTCTCTGCCCGGTCATGCCCCCCCCCTCCTCTCTCTCTGCCCGGTCATGCCCCCCCCTCCTCTCTCTGCCCGGTCACGCCCCCTCCTCTCTCTCTGCCCGGTCATGCCCCCCCCTCCTCTCTCTCTGCCCGGTCACGCCCCCCCCTCCTCTCTCTCTCTCTCTCTCTGCCCTGTCACGCCCCCCCCCCTCCTCTCTCTCTCTGCCCGGTCACGCCCCCCCCTCCTCTCTCTCTGCCCGGTCACGCCCTCTCTCTCCGCTCCCCTCCTCCGCACCAGTACCAGTCTGTGTTCCGCTCCTACTCCCAGGATTTTGCCCCCCACAGTCCGGCTCCGGCCCTGCCCCTGCTGAGTCCGGCCATCTTTTACTCCTCCCGCTTCTCCCCGGTGCCCCCGGACGCGGTGCCCCCTCCTCCGGCTCCTCTGTGCCCCCCTGCTCTTCCCTCCTCTCAGGGTGGCAGCTCCTGCGGGACCCCTCCTGCCTGCCTGCCTTGTGAGCCTCCTTTCTCCAGCTCTCTGCAGACATCAGCGGTGAGAACGGGAGGGGGCTCTGCCGCAGGGGTCTGTGTGTGGGGGGCATTTGTGAATGGCCGTCCTGCTTCTGTCAGTGTCCTCACCCTGTGCTGCCGCTGTCATCGCTCCGCCATGCTGTGTCTGTGCTGCTCATCGCTCTCATATAACAACCATGTGCATCCTCCCTCCGGGCCGGGTCCGTGCTGGGTGCGGATAGTGACAGCTCAGTGACAGCCGGCGCTGCCCGTGGATAGGTCACTGAGCATCGGCAACAATGTGTATCCATATACTTATTATAATGAGGTGGGGTCACATAAGGTCAGCACTGGGAAGTAGCATTGGTGGTGAGAAGTCTTATTTCCATGAGCAACCAGCAGAATAGTGAGCGCAGCTCTGGAGTATAGTACAGGACGTAACTCAGGATCAGTAATGTGGTATATGTACACAGTGACTGCACCAGCAGAATAGTGAGTGCAGCTCTGGAGTATAATACAGGACGTAACTCAGGATCAGTAATGTATGTACACAGTGACTGCAGTAGCAGAATAGTGAGTGCAGCTCTGCAGTATAATACAGGAGGTGACTCAGGATCAGTAATGTATGTACACAGTGACTGCACCAGCAGAATAGTGAGTGCAGCTCTGGAGTATAATACAGGACGTAACTCAGGATCAGTAATGTATGTACACAGTGACTACACCAGCAGAATAGTGAGTGCAGCTCTGGAGTATAATACAGGAGGTAACTCAGGATCAGTAATGTATGTACACAGTGACTGCACCAGCAGAATAGTGAGTGCAGCTCTGGAGTATAATACAGGAGGTAACTCATGATCATTAATGAAATGTGTGTACACAGTGACTCCAGTAGCAGAATAGTGAGTGCAGCTCCGGAGGATAATAAAGCTGTATCTTGGTGATGTATGTACACAGTGGTGATACATTTTGGGGACATATATCCTATACCTCTGGCCGCGCTCTGGTTCGGGTGCAGTCGATCTTCCTCTGCGGTAGGATTGGCCATTCATTATTAGTCCCCGCAGTCAGACCTGGATATAGCGACGTCGCCAAACATTCCCTCTTCCCACCATAGAGTGAAAATGCGAGTGATGAGTCTGGAGATGGGGAATATGTCAACCTGTATTCATCCGGGCAAAGCAACGGAGACCCCCTGCCCTGTGATGGTGTAAGTAAAAGACAAGTGAAAAAGGGGCACGTGGGGATTAAGACTACACCCCGTCCCCTGCATGCTGAGTATTCACGCATGCCCCTCTGACCTCCCGCTGCACCCGCCCTGTGCACCGCATGACCCTCCCCAGCTGCCAACCTTACCCCTACACTAACCTCCGGGCTCCGAGACCCTCATGCAATTAACCTTTTTGTGCACGTCCTTCCCACATGACTGACACATTGTATCCTCAGACGTGTGAGATTAACGTCTTCCGTTAGTTCAGAGGCTGCTCCATATCCCGGCCATATCAATATCTGCGTGCTGACAGCGGAGTATTGGGGAGTCTGTGGGGACAATAAGCCTTTACTCATCAGTGACATGCGGGGTGTATGCAGCCGGGTCAGGATCTGAGCCGCCTCCATACCAGGCCGATGCCAGCTGTAGTGTACAGCCGCCTATGAAGCTGGGTCAGGAGCTGAGCCGCCTCCATACCGGGCCGATGCCAGCTGTAGTGTACAGCCGCCTATGAAGCCGGGTCAGGAGCTGAGCCGCCTCCATACCAGGCCGATGCCAGCTGTAGTGTACAGCCGCCTATGAAGCTGGGTCAGGATCTGAGCCGCCTCCATACCGGGCCGATGCCAGCTGTAGTGTACAGCCGCCTATGAAGCCGGGTCAGGAGCTGAGCCGCCTCCATACCAGGCCGATGCCAGCTGTAGTGTACAGCCGCCTATGAAGCTGGGTCAGGAGCTGAGCCGCCTCCATACCGGGCCGATGCCAGCTGTAGTGTACAGCCGCCTATGCAGCCGGGTCAGGATCTGAGCCGCCTCCATACCGGGCCGATGCCAGCTGTAGTGTACAGCCGTCTATGAAGCCGGGTCAGGAGCTGAGCCGCCTCCATACCAGGCCAATGCCAGCTGTAGTGTACAGCCGCCTATGCAGCCAGGTCAGGAGCTGAGCCGCCTCCATACCGGGCCGATGCCAGCTGTAGTGTACAGCCGCCTATGAAGCTGGGTCAGGAGCTGAGCCGCTTCCATACCAGGCCGATGCCAGCTGTAGTGTACAGCCGCCTATGAAGCTGGGTCAGGAGCTGAGCCGCTTCCATACCAGGCCGATGCCAGCTGTAGTGTACAGCCGCCTATGAAGCTGGGTCAGGAGCTGAGCCGCCTCCATACCGGGCCGATGCCAGCTGTAGTGTACAGCCGCCTATGCAGCCGGGTCAGGAGCTGAGCCGCCTCCATACCAGGCCGATGCCAGCTGTAGTGTACAGCCGCCTATGAAGCTGGGTCAGGAGCTGAGCCGCCTCCATACCGGGCCGATGCCAGCTGTAGTGTACAGCCGCCTGTGAAGCTGGGTCAGGAGCTGAGCCGCCTCTATACCGGGCCGATGCCAGCTGTAGTGTACAGCCGCCTATGAAGCCAGGCCAGGAGCTGAGCCGCCTCTATACCGGGCCGATGCCAGCTGTGGTGTACAGCCGCCTATGCAGCCAGGTCAGGAGCTGAGCCGCCTCCATACCAGGCCGGTGCCAGCTGTGGTATACAGCCGCCTATGAAGCCAGGCCAGGAGCTGAGCCGCCTCCATACCGGGCCGATGCCAGCTGTAGTGTACAGCCGTCTATGAAGCTGGGTCAGGATCTGAGCCGCCTCCATACCGGGCCGATGCCAGCTGTAGTGTACAGCCGCCTATGCAGCCAGGTCAGGAGCTGAGCCGCCTCCATACCAGGCCGATGCCAGCTGTAGTGTACAGCCGCCTATGAAGCTGGGTCAGGAGCTGAGCCGCCTCCATACCGGGCCGATGCCAGCTGTGGTATACAGCCGCCTATGAAGCTGGGTCAGGAGCTGAGCCGCCTCCATACCAGGCCGATGCCAGCTGTAGTGTACAGCCTCCTATGAAGCTGGGTCAGGAGCTGAGCCGCCTCCATACCGGGCCGATGCCAGCTGTAGTGTACAGCCGCCTATGCGGGCCGATGCCAGCTGTAGTGTACAGCCGCCTATGAAGCTGGGTCAGGAGCTGAGCCGCCTCCATACCAGGCCGATGCCAGCTGTAGTGTACAGCCGCCTATGAAGCTGGGTCAGGAGCTGAGCCGCCTCCATACCAGGCCGATGCCAGCTGTAGTGTACAGCCGCCTATGAAGCTGGGTCAGGAGCTGAGCCGCCTCCATACCAGGCCGATGCCAGCCGTAGTGTACAGCCGCCTATGCAGCCAGGTCAGGATCTGAGCCGCCTCCATACCAGGCCGATGCCAGCTGTAGTGTACAGCCGCCTATGAAGCTGGGTCAGGAGCTGAGCCGCCTCCATACCGGGCCGATGCCAGCTGTAGTGTACAGCCGCCTATGAAGCTGGGTCAGGAGCTGAGCCGCCTCCATACCAGGCCGATGCCAGCTGTAGTGTACAGCCGCCTATGAAGCTGGGTCAGGAGCTGAGCCGCCTCCATACCGGGCCGATGCCAGCTGTGGTATACAGCCGCCTATGAAGCTGGGTCAGGAGCTGAGCCGCCTCCATACCAGGCGGATGCCAGCTGTAGTGTACAGCCTCCTATGAAGCTGGGTCAGGAGCTGAGCCGCCTCCATACCGGGCCGATGCCAGCTGTAGTGTACAGCCGCCTATGCGGGCCGATGCCAGCTGTAGTGTACAGCCGCCTATGAAGCTGGGTCAGGATCTGAGCCGCCTCCATACCAGGCCGATGCCAGCTGTAGTGTACAGCCGCCTATGAAGCTGGGTCAGGAGCTGAGCCGCCTCCATACCGGGCCGATGCCAGCTGTAGTGTACAGCCGCCTATGAAGCTGGGTCAGGAGCTGAGCCGCCTCCATACCGGGTCGATGCCAGCTGTTGTATACAGCCGCCTTTGGACCATTACAGCCCTGGTGTGAGGGTCTCAGTGACACAATCGCGGGGGCTGATCTGTTACCACGGCAGTCGGGGGTCTGCGGGAGGCTCCTGTTGCTGCTGTTTTCTCCTATGAGGCTGGGCTGCGGTTTATATAGTGGATTCTGTAGTGCTGCTGTATATAATGGAAGCGATCAGATGATTCCTCTGAGAAGTGAAAAATAAAGTTAAAATAAAAAAGTGATGTATATAAATGTTAGTGCCCCCCCCATGTGACCAATTTAAAAAAGAAAGCGGATAAAAGATATTAGTCTTCATATCTGTAAAGTCTAATTTCTCTAAATTTGGTGGCCATTTTTTTTCGCTACCGAAACCTTTTAATAAGTTTGGTGTGTCCATAATCCTGTGGAGCCGGAGCGTCGCATCCTCGGGGCGTTATTACTGCGTGACGGACGCTGCAAAAGAACATCACCACATTTAACGTTAATGATGTCAATACAACAAACGTTAGAAAAAACTGATCCCTCATACGGTCGCATCATTGGTAAAATGAGGGGGGAAAAAATTATTGCTCCTAGGAAAAGGGGATGGGAAAAAAGTGCAAAAAAAACAATGGGACATGAAGGGGTTAATGTAGGTCGCTTGTCCCACAACTTGTCATTTCTCACCTGCTCTAAATCTACAAATTCTCTGCGCCCCGCGCCAGGATTTCTAATTTTGCAACAATAATAATAATAAGTTTTATTTCTATAGCGCCAACATATTCCGCAGCGCTTTACAATTAAGAGGGGACATGTACAGACAATATGAGACAATACAAAATAACAACATTAAGATACCAGGAGGAGTGAGGGCCCTGCTCGTAAGCTACAGTCTATGGGGAAATAGGGGAGACACAAAAGGTGAATGGGGGGAGAAAAGCTCGTCATATATGGTCCGGCCATCCATTTTAATAGGGGATTCAAAAGCAGCTGCATGAACCCGTCGGTGAGAATTTATACAGGTACAGGGGGACGAGAACTGGAAGTAAATTTTTTTGAAGGGCAGAAAGGGACTAGATTAGATCAGGGCAGTGAGGTGATAGGCTAGTCTAAAGAAATGCGTTTTTAGGGCCCGCTTAACGGTGTGGATGTTGGGAATTAAAAAACAAATTGGGAATTGTTGGGAATTAAAAAGCAAAAACAACAACTAAAGGTTTTAAGTCACTAATAGATGGTCAGCGGCTTGCACCAAGACTTTCCATAGAAAAATGTCCCTGCTGGAAACTCTACCATGTGCTCCGATCCGGATGTGGTATCTCCATATGTGATGGGCCGCGCTGTACGGTCTGACCCGGTACGAGCCGCGCTGTCCGTTCTGACCCGGTACGGGCCGCGCTGTCCGTTCTAACCCGGTACGGGCCGCACCGTCCGTTCTGAGCGGGTACGGGCCGCGCCGTCCGTTCTGAGCGGGTACGGGCCGCGCCGTCCGTTCTGAGCGGGTACGGGCCGCGCCGTCCGTTCTGAGCGGGTACGGGCCGCGCCGTCCGTTCTGAGCGGGTACGGGCCGCGCCGTCCGTTCTGAGCGGGTACGGGCCGCGCCGTCCGTTCTGAGCGGGTACGGGCCGCGCCGTCCGTTCTGAGCGGGTACGGGCCGCGCCGTCCGTTCTGAGTGGGTACGGGCCGTCTCGTTCTGAGCGGGTACGGGCCGCAGCACCTTGCAGATGTGGGCTGCGGTGGTTGCTCTGGTTACCACTCTGATACATTTGTATCCAGTGCAGCAGAGTTCCATTGTATCCCATGGCAACCTGCAGATGTACAGGAGCTTGTTAGACGCCTGCCTCCCTGCAGGGACGCCCGGGCATTATTCGCCTCTACACCCGGCTAATAATAGGATGCTTCCCGGGAATACTAATGATCCGTAGCTCCAGCTGCGGCCAATTATCCTTACGCAGCTTGCCACTTTGGGAGCTGACTTTGCCCGTTGAGAGCTCCGTCCCGTGCAGTATTACCTTCCCAGAGACGGCGCCTCATTGCACTCCTTGTGTTTTGGTTACTTTGTGTAATGCCAGGAATGGCCGCACGGTGACCAATGCATTAGGACCATCCTTTGAAAGACCCCTAATCGTCCTGTGGAGTTGCTTGGAGGTCCATGGGTGGGTCAAGTCTACACAGGGAAGGGGTCCGGGTTGGGCCGGGGGAGCCTGCACTGGGTGGACTGTCCTGATAAATCTCCACCCGTTGGATGTGGTGGTCGTCCTCGGCTCCGCTCCCATCACCTGACGACACCGCTTGTGAATTGTGCTTGTGTGTGCAGATCTGTCACCCTCACCGCTTCTGTTAACATGGCGCTTGCAGGGCGCTCCTGCTTCCTCATCTATTTTGCTTATTATATGTGTATTTTTTGGGGGGTATATTAGATAATGGAAAGTCTTGGGGGGGGGGGAGGAGGGTAGTCACTACAATATGTCACCTTCCAGTGTTTCAGCATGCTGGGAGTTGTAGTTTAGTAACATTGAGTGTGATCTGCCATAAGCAGCAGCCTGTATTCTGCAGGGGGATGGGGTGATGTACAGTATGAGGTGCGGCTGTGTCTGCGTCTGATGAGTCCGGACTGGACCATTAGTGATAATTTTGCGAGATCCAGGTGGATTCTTCTACCCCCATCCCATCTGTAGGGAGCAGGGAGGAGGAGTTCAGCTCTTGCAGGATCCCTTAACTCACTGAAGTCTTGTTCTTGTGTAGGAATCGCCTCTGCCTGGAGAAGGAAACCAAAGACCCTCATCACAGCCCTGCGCACCCGGCAGCGAGACCCCCGAGTCCATGGAGAGGTACCGGCAGCTACAATGCTCTTTTTACATGAGGTCTCTGAAAACGTGGGGTAGTCAAGGGTTACAGTATTATGGCTGCTCCACAGCGCCACCCCTGACTGCAGGTTATTTCGGGTATTGCAGCATAGCTTCATTAAAGGCAATGTAGCAGAACTTTAGGAACGGTCGATGTGTTTTATTTTGATAGACTGCAGCCATGATTTTTTATCATTCTTGATAACCCCTTTAAGGCCTCGGTACCTATTACCCTTGTATTGGAGTAATGAGGGCGGCAGATGTACAAAGCTTTCATCCCCCGTTCTGTGAGCCGCCATGACAGCGCCGCCTTCTCATCAGCGCCAGGCGGCAGATGTAATTACTGTTATTTCTCAGGCAGCCGCTCATCCTAATTATGGCTCCTTAATAAGCCCCTACGAGAAGGAGGCGACCGAGGCAGCCATTGTCTGCACATCAAAGGAGCGCGCGGTCCCGGCCTCTGCCGACAGCGTGTGATCTGCGGCACAGGACCCTGTCACCTCCGCATTGTGCCGTGTACGGAAGGGGAGTAAACGGCAAAAAGAGCCAGCACTTCCCAAAATATCATCCGACGAGCCGAACCCCCGCAGCGGCACAGACCTCTGAGCTGATCGCTTGTTACAGTGTATCGGTGCAGAGGATGCTGATCTGGATGCCATTCATTCATGGCAAGCAGAGTTCTTGAAAGAGAAATGAGGCTTATGGTTTAATAATAATACATTGTGTTTTTCATTAGGCCACAAAATTCTACAGAGGGACTCGAGGAAGAGGAGCAGGAGGCCGAAGAAAGTGAGGAGGCGGACGAGCTGTCGCTGGTGGATCACAGCGAGATCATGGCCCGGCTCACGCTGAAGCAGGAGGTATTTGTGGCAGGAGCCGGCACTACAGGGCACCAGGACATGAACCTATCGGGACCCCCTCTGTATTCCGTTGCTGCTGGAGGGGAGCCCTGCGGACCACCTATATGACTACCCCTGCGGACCACCTATATGACCTCAAACCCCCAACCCCCCCCCCCCCCCCCCCGCCCACACACACCCCCACTCCCCCACGGGCCGCCTATATGATTTCCCCCCCACCTCAAACTGCAGAGCGCCTATGTGACTTCCCCCTGGGGACCGCCTACGTGACGCCCTCAGCTCCTCTCTTGAATAGCCGGCCTGTCCCAACGTAATGTGTGTCCTGCCGCAACATTGCCAGGCTGACTAATCAAAGAGGAGCCGCAGCTGCCGGCAGATAGGGGACAGTACACATGACTCTCGTACAGCAGTCACTGAATACTGACCTGGGTCTTGCGAATACGTTGTCTTCTCTACTAATTTGCTCTTATTTTTGTAGGGTGATGATGGCCCAGATGTGAGGGGCGGCTCTGGAGACATCCTACTTGTCCATGCCACAGAGACAGATCGCAAAGGTGAGAAGTTTCCAAACGTCTCCACTGTCACCGTACAAATAACTAAAATGACCAATGTCTGCAAAATGCCGGGTGTAAAACATCAGGTTTATATCTGGAGTTACCTCCTGTATTATCCTCCAGAGCTGTACTCGCTTTTCTGCTAGTGCAGTTACTGTGTACATACATTACTGATCCTGAGTTATACTCTAGAGCTGCACTCACTATTCTGCTGGTGCAGTCACTATGTACATACATTACTGATCCTGAGTTACCTCCTGCATTATACTCCAGAGCTGCACTCACTATTCTGCTGGTGCAGTCACTGTGTATATACATTACTGATCCTGAGTTACCTCCTGTATTATACTCCAGAGCTGCACTCACTATTCTTCTGGTGCAGTCACTGTGTACATACATTACTTCAGTCTTGTATTATACTCCAGAGCTGCGCTCACTATTCTGCTTGTTATATTGAGGCTTGTCCGCTCTCCCCCCAGATCTGGTGCTTTACTGCGAGGCGTTCCTTACCACCTACCGGACGTTCATCTCACCCGAGGAGCTGATACAGAAGCTCCAGTATAGATATCCTTCCCAGTATAGTCAGGATTCCTCACATTTTGGACCATGATGGACCCCAGTATGATTCTTTGGGGTTGGTCTATGGTTTGGGGTTGGTCTATGGTTTGGGGTTGGTCTATGGTTTGGGGTTGGTCTATGGTTTGGGGTTGGTCTATGGTTTGGGGTTGGTCTATGGTTTGGGGTTGGTCTATGGTTTGGGGTTGGTCTATGGTTTGGGGTTGGTCTATGGTTTGGGGTTGGTCTATGGTTTGGGGTTGGTCTATGGTTTGGGGTTGGTCTATGGTTTGGGGTTGGTCTATGGTTTGGGGTTGGTCTATGGTCTATGGTTTGGGGTTGGTCTATGGTCTATGGTTTGGGGTTGGTCTATGGTCTATGGTTTGGGGTTGGTCTATGGTCTATGGTTTGGGGTTGGTCTATGGTCTATGGTTTGGGGTTGGTCTATGGTCTATGGTTTGGGGTTGGTCTATGGTCTATGGTTTGGGGTTGGTCTATGGTCTATGGTTTGGGGTTGGTCTATGGTCTATGGTTTGGGGTTGGTCTATGGTCTATGGTTTGGGGTTGGTCTATGGTCTATGGTTTGGGGTTGGTCTATGGTCTATGGTTTGGGGTTGGTCTATGGTCTATGGTTTGGGGTTGGTCTATGGTCTATGGTTTGGGGTTGGTCTATGGTCTATGGTTTGGGGTTGGTCTATGGTCTATGGTTTGGGGTTGGTCTATGGTCTATGGTTTGGGGTTGGTCTATGGTCTATGGTTTGGGGTTGGTCTATGGTCTATGGTTTGGGGTTGGTCTATGGTCTATGGTTTGGGGTTGGTCTATGGTCTATGGTTTGGGGTTGGTCTATGGTCTATGGTTTGGGGTTGGTCTATGGTCTATGGTTTGGGGTTGGTCTATGGTCTATGGTCTATGGTTTGGGGTTGGTCTATGGTCTATGGTCTATGGTTTGGGGTTGGTCTATGGTCTATGGTCTATGGTTTGGGGTTGGTCTATGGTCTATGGTCTATGGTTTGGGGTTGGTCTATGGTCTATGGTCTATGGTTTGGGGTTGGTCTATGGTCTATGGTCTATGGTTTGGGGTTGGTCTATGGTCTATGGTCTATGGTTTGGGGTTGGTCTATGGTCTATGGTTTATGGTTTGGGGTTGGTCTATGGTCTATGGTTTGGGGTTGGTCTATGGTCTATGGTCTATGGTTTGGGGTTGGTCTATGGTCTATGGTCTATGGTTTGGGGTTGGTCTATGGTCTATGGTTTGGGGTTGGTCTATGGTCTATGGTCTATGGTTTGGGGTTGGTCTATGGTCTATGGTTTGGGGTTGGTCTATGGTCTATGGTTTGGGGTTTGGGGTTGGTCATGGCTCCATTAGGAGCAGAGACTACTACTCCCAGCATTGCGGCGTTACTTTAGTCACTGTCAGGCCCTTCTGATCTGATCTTTTTTCTTGACCGCTGGGCACATATGAGAGGTTCTGCCACTTCCAGGACACGTTCAAGCAGCGAGTGAGCAAGAACACCTTCTTCGTACTGGTGCGGGTGGTGGACGAGCTGTGGTAAGTGGTGGTTGGGGACTGCAGCCGGTGGTTCTCCTCCCCCCCCCCCCTTCGCTTGGGGTCTGACCCTGTGGTCTCCTCCTTCGCCCTCCTTTTAGTTTGGTGGAGCTCACAGACGACATCCTGAAGCTCCTGATGGAGCTGGTGTTTCGCCTGGTGTGTAAGGGGGAGCTGAGCCTGGCCCGGGTGCTGCGGAAGAACATCCTGGAGAAGGTGGACAACAAGCGGATGCAGCACCACAGCAACTCCGCCATCAGACCGCTCGCCTCTCGGGGAGTGGCTGCGAGGTACGAGGGTCTCCTGGCCGAGGGGCCGCAGTCACTGTCAAGTCAGCGAATCGTTAATTCTCATATTTATATTGCCTCCTATTGCAGACACTTCTTGCATGTCTGTTGTCCACCATGCTGTACACTTCAGCTTTGATCCATTAGGTGTGATTACAGTAATCGCTCTCTGCTGTTCCTCTTGCTCTATAGCCAGGGTCTTTAACTCTGATCTAGCACACTGGGTACGGCCGGGGATCTGTAACTCTGATATAGCACACGGGAATGGCCGGGGGTCTGTAACTCTGATATAGCACACGGGAATGGCCGGGGGTCTGTAACTCTGATATAGCACACGGGGTACGGCCGGGGGTCTGTAACTCTGATATAGCACACGGGAATGGCCGGGGGTCTGTAACTCTGATATAGCATACAGGGGTACGGCCGGGGGTCTGTAACTCTGATATAGCACACGGGAATGGCCGGGGGTCTGTAACTCTGATATAGCATACAGGGGTACGGCCGGGGGTCTGTAACTTTGATATAGCACACGGGGTACGGCCGGGGGTCTGTAACTCTGATATAGCACACGGGGTACAGGCGGGGGTCTGTAACTCTGATATAGCATACAGGGGTACGGCCGGGGGTCTGTAACTCTGATATAGCACACGGGGTACAGGCGGGGGTCTGTAACTCTGATATAGCACACGGGGTACAGGCGGGGGTCTGTAACTCTGATATAGCACACAGGGGTACAGGCGGGGGTCTGTAACTCTGATATAGCACACTGGGTATGGCCGGGGGTCTGTAACTCTGATATAGCACACAGGGGTACGGCCGGGGTCTGTAACTCTGATATAGCACACAGGGGTACGGCCGGGGTCTGTAACTGATATAGCACACACGGGTTCGGCGGGGGGTCTGTAACTGTTTGATATAGCACACAGGGGTACAGCCGGGGGTCTGTAACTCTGATATAGCACACGGGGTACGGCCGGGGTCTGTAACTCTGATATAGCACACGGGGTATGGCCGGGGGTCTGTAACTCTGATATAGCACACGGGGTACGGCCGGGGGTCTGTAACTCTGATATAGCACACAGGGGTACGGCCGGGGTCTGTAACTCTGATATAGCACAGGGGTACGGCCGGGGTCTGTAACACTGATATAGCACACGGGATACGGCCGGGGGTCTGTAACTCTGATATAGCACAGGGGTATGGCCGGGGGTCTGTAACTCTGATATAGCACACGGGGTACGGCCGGGGTCTGTAACTCTGATATAGCACACAGGGTACGGCGGGGGGTCTGTAACTCTGAATATAGCACACAGGGGTACGGCCGGGGTCTGTAACTCTGATATAGCACACAGGGGTATGGCTGGGGGTCTGTAACTCTGATATAGCACACGGGGTACGGCTGGGGTCTGTAACTCTGATATAGCACACGGGATACGGCCGGGGGTCTGTAACTCTGATATAGCACACAGGGGTATGGCCGGGGGTCTGTAACTCTGATATAGCACACAGGGTACGGCCGGGGGTCTGTAACTCTGATATAGCACACAGGGGTATGGCTGGGGGTCTGTAACTCTGATATAGCACACGGGGTACGGCCGGGGGTCTGTAACTGTTTGATAGAGCGAAGTCTTAAAGTATTCATTCTTGTGACTTCTCGCCTCTCATTCCAGACCCGGGACTCTGCACGACTTCCATAGTCACGAAATTGCCGAGCAGCTGACACTTCTGGACGCAGAACTCTTCTACAAAATTGAGGTAAGGAATCGGGGTGCCGGCGGTCTGCTGTGTCTCCCCCTGGGTGTAACCGTCCCCATTCATTCCCTCCATAGATTCCTGAGGTTCTGCTCTGGGCAAAAGAACAAAATGAAGAGAAAAGCCCGAACCTGACCCAGTTCACCGAGCACTTCAACAACATGTCCTACTGGTGAGTGCTGCGGGCGGTGACTGGAAGGGTCAGTCGCTGCGGGCGGTGACTGGGAGGGTCGGTCCGTCGGTGACTGGGAAGGTCGGTAGGTAGGTTGGTGCGGGTGGTGACGGGGAGGGAGGGAGGGTCGGTCGGTGCGGGCGGTGACGGGGAGGGAGGTGTGGGCGGTGACTGGAAGGGTCGGTCGGTGCGGGTGGTGACGGGGAGGGAGGGTCAGGCGGTGACGGGGAGGGAGGGTCGGTCGGTGCTGGCGGTGACTGGGAGGCAGGGTCGGGCGGTGACGGGGAGGGTCGGCCGCTGCGGGCGGTGACGGGGAGGGTCGGCCGCTGCGGGCGGTGACGGGGAGGGTCGGCCGCTGCGGGCGGTGACGGGGAGGGTCGGCCGCTGCGGGCGGTGACGGGGAGGGTCGGTCGCTGCGGGCGGTGACGGGGAGGGTCGGTCGCTGCGGGCGGTGACGGGGAGGGTCGGTCGCTGCGGGCGGTGACGGGGAGGGTCGGTCGCTGCGGGCGGTGACGGGGAGGGTCGGTCGCTGCGGGCGGTGACTGGGAGGGTCGGTCGCTGCGGGCGGTGACTGGGAGGGTCGGTCGCTGCGGGCGGTGACTGGGAGGGTCGGTCGCTGCGGGCGGTGACTGGGAGGGTCGGTCGCTGCGGGCGGTGACTGGGAGGGTCAAGCAGTGGTGTGGCGGCTCGGGCACTGCGGGCGGCAGTGTGGAGGGTTGGGCGCTGTGCACACTGTGGCTGCAGATCCTCATGTTCTTCCTTCGCAGGGTGCGGTCCATCATCATGCTGCAGGAGAAGGCGCAGGACCGCGAGCGCTTACTGCTGAAATTCATCAAGATTATGAAGGTAATGGCGACTCGTGATCACATGACATTGGCGAGTCGGTGGCTGGTGTATGACAGGTGCCCCCAGTCCTTGTGTTACTGGCTCCGCTCTGAGCTCTGTATACAGGATTGCTGAGGCTGGATACAATTGTAGCAAACCCTCAGCTGTGAGACACTTCATAGGCTTCTCTTTACTTTCTATTCATTGTCAGGTAGCAGAGCTCTTGATAATGATGAGGAGGTGAAATACAAAGTTTATTAGAAGTTGCGGCACTTTATTATGTTGGACTTTTATTTACTGATGTTTTACGCTTTTTTTTTTTCCTTCTCTGCAGCACCTGAGGAAGCTCAACAACTTTAACTCTTACCTCGCCATCCTGTCCGCGCTGGACTCTGCGCCCATCCGGCGGCTGGAGTGGCAGAAGCAGACGTCTGAGGTGAGAGTTCGGCGGCCCCGCGTGCCGCCTTCCTGCGTGCCGCCTTCCTGCGTGCCGCCTTCTTGCGTGCCGCCTGCCTGTGCTTCATCCGCTGTTCCTTCCCGCAGGGCCTCGCGGAGTACTGCACCCTGATTGACAGCTCCTCCTCCTTCCGGGCGTACCGGGCCGCGCTCTCGGAGGTTGAGCCCCCGTGTATACCGTATCTGTAAGTGGCTGGATAAAGGCCCCTGCATACTCTCTGCATACTCTTCGCTGGCGATGGCCGCCGTGGGCTTCGCCTGCAGGTTCTGGCTCCGGGCCTGCGCTCAGTTCTCCTTTTCTCTGTTCTCAGGGGTCTGATCTTGCAGGATCTCACATTCGTGCACCTTGGAAATCCGGACCACATTGACGGGAAGGTGAACTTCTCCAAGAGATGGCAGCAATTCAACATCCTGGACAGCATGAGGCGATTCCAGCAGGTGTAAGTGATCGGCCCCCTCAGGTCCATTGTACTGACACGGGCTGATAAAGGGTTAATGCAGCTGGTGCCGGCATTTTGCTTTATATTTTGCTGGGATTTTTGCAGAATGCCGTCATTTCCCAAAGTGGTGCAAAAGCAAAATGTAGCGACATCTGTATTGTCCTCCGACACGACAATGTGCGTCCTGCGCGGCTGAAGAGGCGGGGGGCTTCTGTGTAATGTGATCCACTAAGATCTCTGCTTGTAGTCAGTGAATGGGGTCATTAATGGCGTCACAGTGGTGGAGGTCTTAGTGCTGACACCCCATAAAGGAGTAGAGGGTGGGGGTCCTGACCTGAGACCCTCATGAAGGAGCAGAAGTTGGGGTCCAGTTGCTGAAGCCTTCGTGGGGGTCCGCATCCTGAGACCATGATGAAGAGGTGATCAGCCCAGCCTCTCCTCCAAGGCTGAAGACCAATCCCTCAGTTTGTGCGATCTCTGGGGGTCTCGGCAGCCTTCACCCCCCTGTATAACCCTGACACGTTACTAGTTCTCTAAATGTCTCTTCCTGCACTGATGCATCGTAATAAAACGTGTCACGATGGGAAGTTTATAGAGAATTGTTTCCAAACTGGATGCAATTGTAGCAAACCCTCAGCTGTGTGATGCATTCAGTTTGCACAGTGATTTTTTTTTTTTTTTTTTCATACACCAACTGCAAGCAGAGATCTTGAGAATGCGCTGAGCCCACAGGTGTCTGTCGACGTCGTGCTGAGCCCGTTGGTGCCTGTCTCCGTCGCGCCGAGCCCGTTGGTGCCTGTCTCCGTCGCGCCGAGCCCGTTGGTGCCTGTCTCCGTCGCGCCGAGCCCGTTGGTGCCTGTCTCCGTCGCGCCGAGCCCGTTGGTGCCTGTCTCCGTCGCGCCGAGCCCGTTGGTGCCTGTCTCCGTCGCGCCGAGCCCGTTGGTGCCTGTCTCCGTCGCGCCGAGCCCGTTGGTGCCTGTCTCCGTCGCGCCGAGCCCGTTGGTGCCTGTCTCCGTCGCGCCGAGCCCGTTGGTGCCTGTCTCCGTCGCGCCGAGCCCGTTGGTGCCTGTCTCCGTCGCGCCGAGCCCGTTGGTGCCTGTCTCCGTCGCGCCGAGCCCGTTGGTGCCTGTCTCCGTCGCGCCGAGCCCGTTGGAGCCTGTCTCCATCGCGTCGAACTTGTTGGCGTCTGTCTCCGTCGCGTCGAGCCCGTTGGTGCCTGTCTCCATTGCGCCGAGCCCGTTGGTGCCTGTCTCCGTCGCGCCGAGCCCGTCGGTGCCTGTCTCCATTGCGCCGAGCCCGTTGGAGCCTGTCTCCATCGCGTCGAACTTGTTGGCGTCTGTCTCCGTCGCGTCGAGCCCGTTGGCGTCTGTCTCCGTCGCGTCGAGCCCGTTGGTGCCTGTCTCCATTGCGCCGAGCCCGTTGGTGCCTGTCTCCATTGCGCCGAGCCCGTTGGTGCCTGTCTCCATTGCGCCGAGCCCATTGGTGCCTGTCGCCATTGCGCCGAGCCCGTTGGTGCCTGTCGCCATCGCGCCGAGCCCGTTGGTGCCTGTCGCCATCGCGCCGAGCCCGTTGGTGCCTGTCGCCATCGCGCCGAGCCCGTTGGTGCCTGTCGCCATCGCGCCGAGCCCGTTGGTGCCTGTCGCCATCGCGCCGAGCCCGTTGGTGCCTGTCGCAGTCACGCTGAGCCCATTTTTTTTGTCGCCATCGCGCTGAGCCCGTTGGTGTAGTCATCGCACTGACACGTCTGACTCTTTTTCTCCCTGCAGTCACTACGAGGTCCGGCGGAACGATGACATCATCTCGTTCTTCAATGACTTCAGCGACCACCTGGCGGAGGAGGCGCTATGGGAGCTGTCGCTGAAGATCAAACCGCGAAACATCACGAGGCGCAAGACAGAGCGGGACGAGAAGACCTAAAGTAAGGAGGGCGACGACGCCCGGCGGACACTGAATATAGGGGAAGACCAGAGACTGGCGGGGGAGGGGGGTCGGATCACAACGCTCCGTGCCATCCGTTTACACAGCCTTGGACGGTAGCCATGTTGGATTTTGTGCTGTGATTTGCGTGGATCTCCCCGGAGAAGATAACGCAGCGCCCGGACGCGGAGCCGACGCTCTTTTTACATTTCTCTGTATTTTGGACGTTTTCCCCTGCGCCCCCAGCAGAGGGCGTCACATCCTGTAAATATCAGCGTCCTGTTTTCAGGGGGGGGGGGGTTCGGCGCAATGTGACATGTATTATTATAATTATTATTATTATATTTTTTTTATGCTTTTGCATGATGAGTTATACAGAGACTGAGCGTGTACTGTATATAGAGGACCCCGGGCGGAGCGGCCACCCGTGCACCGGGGGTCCGCCAACAGGAGGTCAAATAAATGTCAAAAAACGCCTCTTGTCCTTCATGCCTCGCTGCCCCCCAAATCTCACAAGTGTTACATGAAATAGAAAGAAATTCAACCTTTTTTTTTTCGCTAAAATTTGGGGGTTTCATGAATATTGGTCAGAAATGGAGACTGGGAAGAGGGGGGGGTGATGATTTTTTTGATGGAGACCCCCAGATGTCTTAACACTAGAAGTCCCAGGAATTTCGAGCTCCATAGGGTTCCAATGGTAGAAATGTTAAATGACCCCTCTCTGGGACTTCTAGTGTTAAGGAGAGTCGGCCTATGGTCCCTGGGAAAAAAAATATGTACAGTGCCTTGCGAAAGTATTTGTCCCCCTTGAATTTTTCAACCTTTTCCCACATTTCAGGCTTCAAACATAAAGATAAAATGTTAATGTTCTGGTGAAGAATCAACAACAAGTGGACACAATTGTGAAGATGAAGGAAATTTATTGCTTATTTTAAACTTTTGTAAAAAAATAACTGAAAATTGTGGCGTGCAATATTATTCATCCCCTTTACTTTCAGTGCAGCAAACTCCCTCCAGAAGTTGAATGAGGATCTCTGAATGATCCAATGTTGTCCTAAATGACTGATGATGATAAATATAAGCCCCTGTGTGTAATCAAGTCTCCGTATAAATGCCCCTGTCTGTGATAGTCTGTGTTCTGTGTAAAGCACAGAGGGCATCATGAAGACCAAGGAACACAACAGGCAGGTCCATGATACTGTTGTGGAGAAGATTAAAGCTGGATTTGGTTGTAAAAAGATTTCCACAACTTTAAACATCCCAAGAAGCGCTGTGCAAGCGATCATACTGAAATGGAAGGAGGATCATACCACTGCAAATCTACCAAGACCCGGCCGTCCATCCAAACTATCATCTCACACAAGGAGAAGACTGATCAGAGATGCAGCCAAGAGGCCCATGATCCCTCTGGATGATCTGCAGAGATCTACAGCTGAGGTGGGAGAGTCTGTCCATAGGACAACAATCAGTCGTACACTGCACAAATCTGGCCTTTATGGAAGAGTGGCAAGAAGAAAGCCAAGATATCCATAAAAAGTGTTGTGTAAAGTTTGCCACAAGCCACCGGGAGACACCAAACATGTGGAAGAAGGTGCTCTGCTCAGAGGAAACCAAAATCAAACTATTTGGGCACAATGCCAAACGATATATATGGTGTAAAAGCAACACAGCTCATCACCCTGAACACACCATCCCCACTGTCAAACATGGTGGTGGCAGCATCATGGTTTGGGCCTGCTTTTCTTCAGCAGGGACAGGTAAGATGGGTAAAATTGATGGGAAGATGGATGGAGCCAAATACAGGACCATTCTTGAAGAAAACCTGTTGGAGTCTGCAAAAGACCTGAGACTGGGACAGAGATTTGTCTTCCAACAACACAATGATCCCAAACATAAAGCAAAATCTACAATGGAATGGTTCACAAATAAACGTTTCCAGGTGTTAGAATGGCCAAGTCACAGTCCAGACCTGAACCCAATCGAGAATCTGTGGAAAGAGCTGAAAACTGCTGTTCACAAACGCCTCCATCCAACCTCACTCAGCTCCAGCTGTTTACAAAGAATGGGCGAGAATTTCAGCCTCTCGATGTGCAAAACTGATAGACACATACCCCAAGAGACTGCGGCTGTAATCGCAGCAAAAGGGGGCGCTACAAAGTATTCACTTACAGGGGATGAATAATATTGCACGCCCCAATTTTCAGTTATTTTCTATAAAAGTTTAAAATAAGCAATAAATTTCCTTAATCTTCACAATTGTGTCACTTGTTGATTCTTCACCAGAACATTAACATTTTATCTTTATATTTGAAGCCTGAAATGTGGGAAAAGGTTGAAAAAATCAAGGGGATGAATACTTTCGCAAGGCACTGTAAGGTTCTGTGCGCACGTTGCGTTTTTCTTCAGCGCTCTATTGGGAGACCCAGACGATTGGGGTATAGCTACTGCCCTCTGGAGGCCACACAAAGCACTACATTAAAAGTGCAAGGCCCCTCCCCCTCTGGCTATACCCCCCCCGTGGTATCACGGGTTCTCCAGTTTTAGCTTTGTGTGCGAAGGAGGTCAGACATTCCATGCATAGCTCCACAGATTTTAGTCAGCAGTAGCTGCTGACTATTTCGGATGGAAGAAAAGAGGACACATATAGTGTCCCCAGCATGCTCCCTTCTCACCCCTGGATGGTGTTGTAAGGTTGAGGTACCTATTGCTGGTACAGGGCTGGAGCCTGACATGCTGTTTTCCTTCCACATCCCCTGGTAGGGCTCTGTGGAAGTGGGATCCTGCCGGCCTCTCAGCTCTGACGCCGGGCTCCATCCACAGACCCATAGCACCTGATGGATTCGGAGCAGGAGTACGATCAGGGACAGGCCCTGCATCATACAGGTACTCTGTGTCCCCGGCAGGCACAGACACACTCCGGGCTGGCTGGGTGTTGTAGTGCGCCGGGGACCGCAACGTGGAGTTGGTGTCCCTACAGATTACTGGGGGACTTTTTTGTGTATGGGAACGCAGCGCCGACCCCCTCTGGACCGGGCGGCGCTGCTGTGACTTGTGGTGCGCCGGGGATCCGCCGTCCGCGCTTTTACGGCGGCGGCGGTTATAAATTTAGTCCCCGGCTTTTTGGGCCTAGGACGCCGGCAGCTCCGATTCGTTCCCGCCCCCACCCTGTCATTCAGGGTAGGGGAGAGACGCTGTTCGCTAGCAGCGACGAGGGCTGGAGCCTGATTTACATGCTCCAGCCCTCTCACTTGGCACAGAGGGAAGCAGGCTTCCCGCTCTTGGCCAGGAACGCCCAGGGCCCGCCCCCCTTCCTCTCTCGAGACGCCGGCAGCCATTACATGCATGCCTGGCTGGAGGAAGGACGCAAGGCTCTGGGAGACCTGGACTAGGGGCTATCTGGCGACCACACACCCGCTTTTTTAAGCGGGCGGTAAGCGATTTTTCTGTGCTGGTCCCTCTAGTGCCTCACGGTGTATCGGTGTACTGTGTACAGATATATAGTTATTGTATTACTTGCACTGTAAGGTCGCTTCTGGCTGCATATCCCAGATCGCTCTGTGGAAGCAGCAACATGTCATCCTCAAAACGCAAGGCGGCCAAGGCAAAAAGGGCTGTGTATACTGCGTGTGCTGCATGTGGGGCTAATCTACCAGCAGGCTCCGATGACCCCCATTGTGTGCAATGCTCCGACCCGGTGCTGCTTCGCCAGCCGGAGTCAGGAGAGGTAGCGACCCAGGCTGAGACGCTTGTAAGTTCTGCCCCGGTGACAGGGACAGACTTTGCAGTTTTTGCAGATAATATGTCTGTGTCTATGGCAAAAATCCTTGAAACCTTGCAATCTATGCATGGGGCTCAGTCTCTGGGCACGGCGAGGCCTCTGTCCTCAGGTCCCCCTTACTTGGAATGTATCCAGCCCACAGGGGGGTCCCCGGCTTCACAGGCCGAGGATTATGACTCAGATGATGGCCCCAGCCACCCTAAGCGAGCTCGCTGGGAAAGACCCTCGACGTCTTCACACTGCTCAGGGTCTCAGCGCAATCAGTCTCCCTGTGATGTGTCTGATGAGAGTGATCAGGAATCCACTCCTGGAACCCCTCTCAACCTGGATACCCCGGATGGGGATGCCATGGTAAACGACCTTATCTCAGCCATCAATAGGCTGTTGGATATTTCTCCCCCAGCCCCTTCAGCAGAAGAGGCGGCTGCGGAGCAGGAGAAGTTTCGTTTCCTTTATCCCAAGCGTAAATTGAGTGCTTTGTTAGATCACTCTGACTTCAGAGAATCAATCCAGAAGCACGACGCTCACCCAGAAAGGCGTTTCTCTAAACGATCTAAAGATACGCGTTTCCCTTTCCCCCCTGAGGTGGTCAAGCGCTGGACACAGTGTCCAAAGGTAGACCCCCCGATTTCCAAACTTGCAGCTAGATCCATAGTTGCAGTGGAGGATGGCGCTTCACTTAAAGATGCCAATGACAGACAGATGGACCTTTGGTTAAAATCTGTCTATGAAGCTATCGGCGCGTCGTTTGCTCCGGCATTCGCAGCCGTATGGGCACTCCAGGCTATTTCAGCTGGCTTAGCAAAAGTGGATGCTATCATGCATCCAGCAGTGCCGCAAGTGGCGCACCTTACCACGCAGATGTCGGCGTTTGCGTCTTACGCTATCAATGCGATCCTAGAATCTACCAGTCGCACCTCAATGGCGTCCGCCAATTCGGTAGTTTTGCGCAGAGCCTTGTGGTTAAAGGACTGGAAAGCAGATGCTGGTTCCAAAAAATGTTTAACCAGTTTGCCTTTGTCTAGAGATAGACTGTTTGGCGAGCCATTGGCTGACATCATTAAGCAGTCCAAGGGTAAAGACTCCTCTTTACCACAACCCAGAACATCCAAACCTCAGCAGAAAAAGTGGCAGCAGAGGTTTCAGTCCTTTCGAGGTTCGGGCAAGACACCATTTACCTCGTCCAAAGGGACTCAGAGGACGCAAAGAAACTCAGATTCGTGGCGGACTCACACACGCCCCAAGAAAGCAAATGGAGGTACCGCTTCCAAAGCGGCTACCTCATGACTTCCAGCCCCCCCCCTCCGCATCGCCGGTCGGGGGCAGGCTCTCCCGCTTTTCCGGCATTTGGATGTCACAGGTCAAAGACCGGTGGGTGACGGACATTTTGTCTCGCGGGTACAGAATCGAGTTCAATTCTCGTCCTCCAGCTCGGTTCTTCAGAACCTCCCCACATCCAGACCGAGCAGATGCTCTGCTGCAGGCGGTGGATTCCCTAAAAGCGGAAGGAGTGGTGATCCCAGTCCCTCCTCAGGAACAAGGGCAAGGGTTTTACTCCAATCTCTTTGTGGTTCCAAAAAAGGACGGCTCGTTCCGTCCTGTTCTGGACCTAAAACGGCTCAACAAACATGTGCACGCCAGGAGGTTCCGGATGGAAACCCTCCGCTCTGTCATTGCCTCAATGTCCAGAGGAGACTTCCTTGCCTCAATAGACATCAAAGATGCTTATCTCCACGTGCCAATTGCTACAGAACATCAACGTTTTCTACGTTTTGTGATAGGAGACGACCATTTTCAGTTCGTAGCTCTTCCATTTGGTCTGGCGACAGCCCCACGGGTCTTCACCAAGGTCATGGCGGCGGTGGTAGCAGTCTTGCACTCTCAGGGACACTCGGTGATCCCTTACCTAGACGACTTATTGGTCAAAGCTCCCTCTCAGGAGGCATGTCAGCACAGCCTGAATGCTACGCTGGAGACTCTACAGTCTTTCGGATGGATCATCAACTTTCCAAAGTCGATCCTATCACCGACTCAATCACTAACGTATCTTGGCATGGAGTTTCATACTCTAGCAGCGATAGTGAAGCTGCCGCTGAACAAGCAGCGGTCACTACAGACAGGGGTGCAATCTCTCCTGCAGGGCCAGTTGCATCCCTTGCGGCGTCTCATGCATTTCCTAGGGAAGATGGTGGCAGCCATGGAAGCAGTTCCCTTTGCGCAGTTTCATCTGCGCCCACTTCAATGGGACATTCTCCGCCAATGGGACGGGAAGTCAACGTCCCTGGACAGGAAAGTCTCGCTTTCCCAGACGGCCAAGGACTCTCTACAATGGTGGCTCCTTCCCACCTCATTATCTCAGGGAAGATCCTTCCTGCCCCCATCCTGGGCAGTAGTCACGACAGATGCGAGTCTGTCGGGGTGGGGAGCAGTGTTTCTCCACCACAGGGCTCAGGGGACGTGGACTCCGCAGGAGTCCACCCTTCAGATCAATGTTCTGGAAATCAGAGCAGTGTATCTTGCCCTACTAGCCTTCCAGCAGTGGCTGGAAGGAAAGCAGATCCGAATCCAATCGGACAACTCCACAGCGGTGGCATACATCAACCACCAAGGAGGGACGCGCAGTCGGCAAGCCTTCCAAGAAGTCCGGCGCATTCTAATGTGGGTGGAGGACAGAGCATCCACCATATCCGCGGTTCACATCCCAGGCGTAGAAAACTGGGAAGCAGACTTCCTCAGTCGCCAGGGCATGGACGCAGGGGAATGGTCCCTTCACCCGGACGTGTTTCAGGAAATCTGTCGCCGCTGGGGAGTGCCGGACGTCGACCTAATGGCATCCCGGCACAACAACAAGGTCCCGGCATTCATGGCGAGGTCGCGCGATCAAAGAGCTCTGGCGGCAGACGCCTTGGTTCAAGATTGGTCGCAGTTTCAGCTCCCTTACGTGTTTCCGCCTCTGGCGCTCTTGCCCAGAGTGCTACGCAAGATCAGATCCGAGTGCAGCCGCATCATACTCGTCGCTCCAAACTGGCCGAGGAGGTCGTGGTATCCGGATCTGTGGCATCTCACGATCGGTCGACCGTGGTCACTGCCAGACCGACCAGACTTACTGTCCCAAGGGCCGTTTTTCCATCAGAATTCTGCGGCCCTGAACCTGACTGTGTGGCCATTGAGTCCTGGATCCTAGCATCTGCAGGATTATCTCAAGGAGTGGTTGCCACAATGAGACAAGCTAGAAAGTCGAATTCTGCTAAGATCTACCACAGAACGTGGAAGATCTTCTTATCCTGGTGCTCGGCCCAGGGAGTGTCTCCCTGGCCATTTGCATTACCCAAGTTTCTTTCCTTCCTGCAATCGGGGTTAGAAAAGGGCTTGTCGCTCAGCTCCCTTAAAGGGCAAGTTTCGGCACTATCCGTGTTTTTTCAGAAGCGTCTAGCACGTCTTCCTAAGGTGCGCACGTTCCTGCAGGGGGTCTGTCATATTGTGCCCCCGTACAAGCGACCGTTAGATCCATGGGATCTGAACAGGGTACTAGTTGCTCTCCAGAAGCCGCCCTTCGAGCCTCTGAAGGAAGTTTCCTTTTCTCGGCTGTCGCAGAAAGTGGCGTTTCTTGTTGCGATCACATCGCTTCGGCGAGTGTCTGAGCTGGCAGCTCTGTCATCCAAGGCTCCCTTCCTGGTGTTCCACCAGGACAAGGTTGTGCTGCGCCCCATTCCGGAGTTTCTTCCTAAGGTCGTATCCTCTTTTCATCTTAATCAGGATATTTCCTTGCCTTCTTTTTGCCCTCATCCGGTTCACCGGTATGAAAAGGACTTACGTTTGCTAGATCTGGTGAGAGCACTCAGAATCTACATTTCCCGCACGGCGCCCATACGCCGTGCCGATGCACTTTTCGTCCTTGTCGCTGGTCCGCGCAAGGGGTTGCAGGCTTCTAAAGCCACCCTGGCTCGATGGATCAAAGAACCAATTCTAGAGGCCTACCGTTCTGCGGGGCTTCCGGTTCCTTCAGGGCTAAAAGCCCACTCAACCAGAGCCGTGGGTGCGTCCTGGGCATTACGTCACCAGGCTTCGGCTCAACAGGTGTGCCAGGCAGCTACCTGGTCCAGTCTGCACACTTTCACCAAGCATTATCAGGTGCATACCTATGCTTCGGCGGATGCCAGCTTAGGTAGAAGAGTCCTGCAGGCGGCAGTGACACCCCCGTAGGGGAGGGCTGTTTTGCAGCTCTAACATGAGGTATTTCTTTACCCACCCAGGGACAGCTTTTGGACGTCCCAATCGTCTGGGTCTCCCAATAGAGCGCTGAAGAAGAAGGGAATTTTGTTACTTACCGTAAATTCCTTTTCTTCTAGCTCTTATTGGGAGACCCAGCACCCGCCCTGTTGTCCTTCGGGATGTTTTTTTGTTGTTTGCGGGTACACATGTTGTTCATGTTGAACGGTTTTTCAGTTCTCCGATGTTATTCGGAGTTAATTTGTTTAAACCAGTTATTGGCTTCCTCCTTCTTGCTTTGGCACTAAAACTGGAGAACCCGTGATACCACGGGGGGGTATAGCCAGAGGGGGAGGGGCCTTGCACTTTTAATGTAGTGCTTTGTGTGGCCTCCAGAGGGCAGTAGCTATACCCCAATCGTCTGGGTCTCCCAATAAGAGCTAGAAGAAAAGGAATTTACGGTAAGTAACAAAATTCCCTTCTTTTCATGCGTTTACGCAGCATAAACGCATGCATTCTGTGTTCCCCATCAAAGTCTATGACAATTAAGCAAATTCCATGCGCATGTTGAGTTTTAAAAAGCAACATGTCACTTATTTTGGGCGTTTTAGATGCATTTTCCACCCAGTGAAATTGATATCGCTCTCTTTGTCCGTCGGTCTCTCTCTCGGTCTCTCTCTCTCTCTGTCGGTCTCTCCCCCCCCCCCCCCCCCCCGCCCACCCCTTCTCTCATACTCGCCGATCACCGGCGCAGCTCTGGCGGCTTCACTTTTGAAAATGCCAGCCGCTCATTATTCCATCTCGTATTCACTGCTCCTCCGCCCACCGGCGCCTATGATTGGTTGCATTCAGACGCACCCCCACGCTGAGTGACAGCTCTCACTGCAACCAATCACAGATGCCGGTGGGCGGGTATATATACTGCTGTATAATAAAAAACAAAAAAAAACTGCATACGGTCCCCCCCAATTTTGATACCAGCCAAGATAAAGCTGCACGGCTGAAGGCTGGTATTCTCAGGATGGGGAGCCCCACGTTATGGGGAGCCCCCCAGCCTAACAATATCAGCCAGCAGCCGCCTGGAATTGCCACTTCCATTTGATGCGACAGTCCTGAGACTTTACCCAGCTCATCCCGAATTGCCCTGATGCGGTGGCAATCGGGGTAATAAGGAGTTATTGGCAGCCCATAGCTACCACTAAGTCCTAGGTTAATCATGGCAGGCGTCTGAGACACCCCCAATGATTAACCTGTAAGTTAAAGAAAATAAACACACCCAAAAAAAGCCTTTATTTGGAATAAAAGACAAAAAATATCACCCTCTTTCACCACTTTATTAAAATCTCCAAATACCCCTCCAGAGGTCCGACGTAATCCACAGAGATCCCACGACGCTTTCAGCTCTGCTACATCAGAAGCTGACAGAGAGTGGTCACAGACCACAACCGCTCTCTGTGAGCTCCCTGCAGCGATTGAAGTGAGCCGCGCTCTCAGCGGTACTGTCACTCAGGTTACCCGCGGCCACCGTTGGATCCTCCAACTGTCTCAGGTGGAGGACTCCAGCTGTGGCCGCGGGTAACCTGAGTGACTGCACCGCTCATCACACGGCTCACTTCAGTCACTCGGGATTTGCGGTCACCGGTGAGTCCTTCACTGGTGACTGCAAATCAGGCCGCAGCACACAGTCAGAGCCGCGCGATCACAATGAAGTCGGGTGAAGTTCATCCGAGTTCACTCTGATTGCTCAGCTCTGTCTTGCAGCCAGCCATGCTCTATGGGGATGTAGCAGAGCCGAGTGGGACCGCACTGTCAAAAATACATCCAAAACGTAGTGTTTTATTAGTCACGCCGTAATGCAACGTGTGCACATACCCTTATTGAGATCCAGGCTGTCTGTAGTGCCACCTAGTGGAGGCAGTGAGTATTACACCAGGAGATGGCTCCTCGCCCTAATCACATCCCAGTCCTCCCAGTCTGTGCCTCCGATTTCCAGTGCAGAATGAAGGCCGATCCCCGGCAAGACTTAGCGCTGCGGTGTAACAGGCGAGGACCATCTCTGGGCTCATTCACACTCCAACATAAAAGAAAAAAACATCACATTCTGAGGTTTTATTCCAATTTTTCTGCCGTATTTGTTAATTTCTTCAGCAACTCCAAAAATTGAAATCAGATCCCGTGCGACCCCCGCATTTTTAAGCACAACCCGGGGGCTTCTCCGGTCTACACATCAGTCTGGACGCGTAGCAGGTTCACAGAAAAAAACAGATTGTAATGAAACATTTTTTATATATTGGCATTTTTTTTTTTTTTTAATAAGAAAAAGGATCTGTACTTTACAAGCCAACTCAGATGGGCATGATCACTTTTGCAAATAGGGGGGGGGGTGGTGGTGGTATGGATCTGCTAACAGCAGAAGGTTTCCACGTGTCATGGGTTTTACTACAGCCTCATATTGAATGGCCGAGACTGAATAAGACACAAAACAAATGGATGTGTGAACAGCGCCAGCAGCCTGCGGGTACAGGAGCCATTGCTAAAATTTCCATCCATGTGGAAAAGGAACAGTAAATCTAAAAAGTTCATGTCTGGCTGTAAAGCAACCACCTGCAGCAGAACTCCTCACTGATACTCTGCCTCTTATTAAGTGTCACTCCTCCTGTCTGGCTGTAAAGCAACTGCCTGCAGCAGAACTCCCCATTTATGCTCTGCCTCCTTTTTAAGCCTCACTCCTGGTGTCTGTCTTTGAAGAAACCGCCTGCAGCAGAACTCCTCATTGATGCCTCTCCCCTTTAGCCTCTCTCCTGTATCTGGCTGTGAAGCAACCACCTACACGTCTACAACAGAACTCCTCTGATGCCTCACCCCTCATGTCTGGTTGTAAATCTACTGCCATTAGCAGAACTCTCCTTTGATGCCCCTCCCTCTTATTAAGCCTCACACCTCGTGTCTGGCTGTAAAGCAACCACCTGCAGCCAAACTCTTCATTGATACTCCGCTCCCTTAATAAGCCTCACCCATTTTTTCTGCCTGTAAAGCAACTGCCTGCAGCTGAACTCCTCATTGATTCCCCTCCCTTTTAAGCCTCACCCCTCATGTCTGGTTGTAAAGCAACTGCCTTCAGCCAAACTTCCCTTTGATACTCTGTCCCTTTTAGCCTCACTACTCGTGTTTGGCTGTAAATCAACCGCCTGCAACAAAACTCATTGATGCCCCGCCCCCTTAAGCCTTGCCCCTCCTGTGTTTGGCTTTGAAGCAACCATTTACAGCAGAACTCCTCTGATGCTCCGCCCCCTTAAGCCTCATTCCTCATGTCTGGTTGCAAATCACCTGCCTTTAGCAGAACTCCACATTGATGACCAGACCCATTATTTAACCATCACTCATCATGGCTGGCTGTGAAGCAACCACCTACAGCAGAACTCCTCATTGATACTCTGTCCCCTTTAGCCTCACTCCTGGTGTCTGGCTGTAAATCAACAGCCTGCAGCAGAAATCATTGATGTCCCGCCCCTTATTAACCTTCGCCCCTCCTGTGTCTGGCTTTGAAGCAACCACCTACAGCAGAACTTCTCACTGATGTCCTGCCCCCTTATTAAGCTTCACTCCTTGTGTTTGGCTATAAAGCAACTGCCTGCAGCAGAATTCCTCACTGATGCCCTTCCCCTTTAGCCTCACTCCTCATGTCTGGCTCTAAAGCAACCACTTACAGCAGAACTCCTCTGATGCTCCGCCCCCTTAAGCCTCACTCCTCATGTCTGGTTGTAAATCAACTGCCTTTAGCACAACTCCCCATTGATGACCAGACCCATTATTTATCCATCACTCATCATGGCTGGCTGTTAAGCAACCGCCTGCAGCAGAACTCCTCACTGATGCCCTGCCTCCTTATTAAACCTCGCCCCTCGTGTCTGGATATAAAGCAACCGCCTGCAGCAGAACTCCTCACTGATGCCCCGCCCCCTTAAGCCCCACACTTCAGTTTGAATGCAGGGATGTGCCGCACTCTAGTTCTCCCATATTACCCCATAGGACGATGAACGCGGATACTGGTGTCATGAGTCTCCCCCTGAGTTTATTTCCACCCCCCCCCACGTTGCTGCAGTTTCTATATATTCCAGCAGGTGTCGCTGTCTTTGCTCGTACAATCTACTCACCATTTATTAGATAATTGGAGAAAGTTTTGGAATTTTTGAACATTTCTTTTTAACCCTCTGTTTGGTGTCAGTGCTTCGTGCAGCTAATTGATGGAGCTTTCAGCCTCTAATGCTCCCATTCACTGACTGCAAGCAGAGATCTTGCAATTGTAGATAAAAATTAAAACAAGTAAAAATAAAAAAAAAAAACCAGCCTGTGTTGTATTTAGTTCTGTACATTATACACATAGCGGTAGGATGGATCCGGTGATGGTTCGGGGGCGGCAGGTTGGGGGGTCAGCGGGGTCTGATAGTCTGTGTATAAGGCTCTGATTCCAGCTCTGCGTCATAAGAAGATGGTCACCACCACGTAGATGATCCAGCTGACGGAGATGAAGACCCCAAAGAGCAGGCTGAAGAGGACCAGGGAGCGAGCCCGGCGGGAGGACTCCTGAGCCTGCAGGACATCGCCTCTGCTCAGCGCCGAGCGGGTCTGCGGGAGAGAGAGAGGTGGGTGAGACCGCGCAGTACCACTATATGTCCTATCCGCCATTGCTGACTGTTTCCATTCATAGTCTGCTATATGTGTATGTGATAATGTGTACTGAAAACAAGCAAAGCAGCTTGCTGACTGTTTCCAGTCTGATACTGGACCGTCCCTTTAAGGCCCATGATGGTTGTGGTCATTACAGAGTTAATGCCCATATCGGATTTCCGCCATTAATATTACATAGTGTACATTTTATTCCTCTGCGTCTGCTCTTTCCGTCCTGAATAATTAACGTCCGGTCTGTGATTTGCTGTAATGGGCAGAGCGCTCGGCCGCCATCGGGATTTAAAGGGCTCCTCCATTATTGTCTGTGAGCGCAGCGCTGTACGTCCTGGGGGGGGGCAGCTCCGCCACGGCGGCGTTCAGAGCGAAATATGGGGATCCCCTTTAAGGGGGGGGTCTTACCTCGTGAGAATAGACCACGGCGATGATCCCCGTCAGGAAGCAGCAGAAGAAGGTCACCAGCACCGACTCCACCATGTAGTCCTTGGTCCTCGCTTCCGGCTGCGGCGGCGGCATCGCCAGGGAGCTGTCGCTCTGCGGAGAAGTAACGGCAGCATCAGCAAAACCCCAAAATAGAAATGTGGCGGCGCGGTCCGGATGAAAAAAGCGCAAGATTTCTCTTTTTAATGGGGTGTGAAATAATATGGGGGGGGGGGCACGCGGGATCGTCTATCAGCATTAATAATTCACTGACCCCCGAGGACAAGGCGCTGCAGAGAAGCCGCCTCCGGGATCCTATTACTCCTCCGTGTCTTAAGGAAGGTGCGTGGTTAACCCTTCACATACCCGAGGAGCGAGCAGATCTGACCATGCGACTCCGGGGGGTGCCCCCCCATCATGGATCCTGTGTCAGGGGTACGTACATTGAGGAATGACGCCCAGCATCGAACTTTCATGGCGGCCACGTTTCAGTAGCCACGAAGTCTCCCAGCTTTGAGCTGTCATGGTGGACATAAAAAGTCTACACACCCCTGATAAAATGCCAGGGTTTTGTCAAGTAAAACTTTTTTTTTTTTTTTTTTATTCCCCCACCATTGTCACTCATAAGCTGTACAAATCCATTGAGAAACAAACAAAAAAAAGCTACAATAGTGTAGTTGCATAAGTGTACACACCCTCCTTTTAATTGGGGCTTTGCTTGTTTTGAATCCGCCAATCACATTCCCCCGTGTTGCACAATATCTGTGCTCCGCGGCCGCCATTTACAGCGATTCTGAATAACACTAGTATTAGCGTAGGGTGTGCAGATTTATGCAACTGCATTATTTTACTTTTGAAATCTTGTCAGCTTTGTGTCTCGGCGGATGTGTACCTATTATGGGGGAAAGTTCTGCTATGACTCTTTTTGGCGCTATATCAGGGGCGTGTAGACTTTGTATACCCATTGTATGGCGGTGGTCTCCCAGCTGGCATAGATATATATAACAGCGCATCCTCATCATTATAGCTCTTACCATAATATAGGGGTACGATCCGGGCGGCAGGTTCTGCTGGGGGTACACGTTGGGCATGGTGGGTCCGGACTGGTAGTAGACGGGCATATTCCCTGAAAAGTTTGCGGGGTAATTTGGATACAGGAGATGGGCGATCTTTGGGTCTGGGGGTGAATAAGGTGGGGGGGTCCCCGACAAATCCGCTGTTCTCTATCCCCTTCGGCTCCTCTGACGTGTCCTTGGGCGGCATCAGTGACTGGACGTTTCCCAGAGTGTCAGCTCTTTGGCCCAGTTCTGCCGCTGCTCCGCGGCTCTCCACCACCTCTTGGATCGTTCCCTCCATTTCTGCAGATCCTAAAATAATCAGGGGGCGCAGTCATTAGTGTCACAACCAGTCATCGTCCTGCCCGGCGCTGACTGTTTGTTACAATGTATCAGTCTGGAGTTACAAGCGGTTTACAATTGTATCCGGTCTGGAGGTAAACACCCCGGGACTCCAGACTGATACACTGTAACAAACCCTCCTCTCCGAGACGTCTTAGGAATCTTTCAGCCTCCTCTCGTCCTTGTCGGGAGCAGAATTTTTAAAGGGTCGAGAAGAAGGCCGCCACCTTTGCTCTCCGGACGGGCGACTCTCGCTCTTTGTTCTTTACCGTTTGCGCTGTGTAAACACGAGCCGAGCGCGAGACGGACGTCGTGTTTACAGTAAAGACACGGAGCGAGCGCCAAAGGGACGACCATGACTTCTATACCAGGAAATTGCATGACAGGCAATTCCATAATGAAATGTCATCTGAGTTGTACAAGAGCAGAAATCTGCAGCACTGTCTCCAGCTGTTGTGAAACTACAACTCCCAGCATGACCTGACAGCCGGCACGATGACTCCAAGACTAATATTTACTGGGATTATCATTGTTGGTAGAGACTGGATCAGCGGCGAGTTTCATAATCCAGTATAATCTCTGCACCTCTCCTGCTGTTTAGTTTCCCTCAGGTATAAAGTGTCTCATGAGTCACACGAGGAAGAGAGATTGTTACTAACACAAGCGGAAAATCCGCCACATATTCCCGACATTTACACTGCAATACAGCGACATACAGCCCCGAACGGGAGGAATAACTAGAATAATACTGCCCCTATATACAAGAATATAGTTACTATAATACTGCCCCTATGTACAAGAATAAAACTACTAGAATACTGCTCCTATGTACAAGAATAAAACTACTATAATACTGCCCCTATTTACCAGAATATAATTACTATAATACTGCCCCCTATATACAAGAATATAACTACTATAATACTGCCCCCCATGTACAAGAATATAACTACAATAATACTGCTCCTATGTACAAGAATAAAACTACTATAATACTGCCCCTATTTACCAGAATATAATTACTATAATACTGCCCCTATATACAAGAATATAACTACTATAATACTGCCCCTATATACAAGAATATAACTACTATAATACTGCCCCTATGTACAAGAATATAACTACTATAATACTGCCCCTATGTACAAGAATATAACTACTATAATACTGCCCCCATGTACAAGAATATAACTACTATAATACTGCTCCTATATACAAGAATATAACTACTATAATACTGCCCCTATATACAAGAATATAACTACTATAATACTGTCTCCTATGTACAAGAATATAACTACTATAATACTGCCCCTATGTACAAGAATATAACTACTATAATACTGCCCCTATGTACAAGAATATAACTACTATAATACTGCCCCTATGTACAAGAATATAACTACTATAATATCGCACCCTATGTACAAAATATAACTACTATAATACTGCCCCTATATACAAGAATATAACTACTATAATACTGCTTTTATATACAAGAATATAACTACTATAATACTGCTTTTATATACAAGAATATAACTACTATAATACTGCTCCTATGTACAAGAATATAACTACTATAATACTGCTCCTATGTACAAGAATATAACTACTATAATACTGCCCCTATGTACAAGAATATAACTACTATAATACTGCCCCTATATACAAGAATATAACTACTATAATACTGCTCCCTATGTACAGGAATATAACTACTATAATACTGCCCCCATGTACAAGAATATAACTACTATAATACTGCTCCTATATACAAGAATATAACTACTATAATACTGCCCCTATATACAAGAATATAACTACTATAATACTGTCTCCTATGTACAAGAATATAACTACTATAATACTGCCCCTATGTACAAGAATATAACTACTATAATACTGCCCCTATGTACAAGAATATAACTACTATAATACTGCCCCTATGTACAAGAATATAACTACTATAATATCGCACCCTATGTACAAAATATAACTACTATAATACTGCCCCTATATACAAGAATATAACTACTATAATACTGCTTTTATATACAAGAATATAACTACTATAATACTGCTTTTATATACAAGAATATAACTACTATAATACTGCTTTTATATACAAGAATATAACTACTATAATACTGCTCCTATGTACAGGAATATAACTACTATAATACTGCCCCCTATGTACAAGAATATAACTACTATAATACTGCCCCTATGTACAAGAATATAACTACTATAATACTGCCCCTATGTACAAGAATATAACTACTATAATACTGCCCCTATGTACAAGAATATAACTACTATAATACTGCCCCTATGTACAAGAATATAACTACTATAATACTGCCCCTATATACAAGAATATAACTACTATAATACTGCTCCCTATGTACAGGAATATAACTACTATAATACTGCCCCCTATGTACAAGAATATAACTACTATAATACTGCCCCTATGTACAAGAATAAAACTACTATAATACTGCCCCTATGTACAAGAATATAACTACTATAATACTGCCCCTATGTACAAGAATATAACTACTATAATACTGCACCTATGTACAAGAATATAACTACTATAATACTGCCCCTATATACAAGAATATAACTACTATAATACTGCTCCCTATGTACAGGAATATAACTACTATAATACTGCCCCCTATGTACAAGAATATAACTACTATAATACTGCCCCTATGTACAAGAATATAACTACTATAATACTGCACCTATGTACAAGAATATAACTACTATAATACTGCCCCCTATGTACAAGAATATAACTACTATAATACTGCCCCTATGTACAAGAATATAACTACTATAATACTGCCCCCTATGTACAAGAATATAACTACTATAATACTGCCCCTATATACAAGAATATAACTACTATAATACTGCTCCCTATGTACAGGAATATAACTACTATAATACTGCCCCCTATGTACAGGAATATAACTACTATAATACTGCCCCCTATGTACAAGAATATAACTACTATAATACTGCCCCTATGTACAAGAATATAACTACTATAATACTGCCCCTATGTACAAGAATATAACTACTATAATACTGCCCCTATGTACAAGAATATAACTACTATAATACTGCCCCTATGTACAAGAATATAACTACTATAATACTGCCCCTATGTACAAGAATATAACTACTATAATACTGCCCCTATGTACAAGAATATAACTACTATAATACTGCCCCTATGTACAAGAATATAACTACTATAATACTGCCCCTATATACAAGAATATAACTACTATAATACTGCCCCCTATGTACAGGAATATAACTACTATAATACTGCCCCCTATGTACAAGAATATAACTACTATAATACTGCCCCTATGTACAAGAATATAACTACTATAATACTGCCCCTATGTACAAGAATATAACTACTATAATACTGCCCCTATGTACAAGAATATAACTACTATAATACTGCCCCTATGTACAAGAATATAACTACTATAATACTGCCCCTATGTACAAGAATATAACTACTATAATACTGCCCCTATGTACAAGAATATAACTACTATAATACTGCCCCTATGTACAAGAATATAACTACTATAATACTGCCCCTATATACAAGAATATAACTACTATAATACTGCTCCCTATGTACAGGAATATAACTACTATAATACTGCCCCCTATGTACAAGAATATAACTACTATAATACTGCCCCTATGTACAAGAATATAACTACTATAATACTGCCCCCTATGTACAAGAATATAACTACTATAATACTGCTCCTATGTACAAGAATATAACTACTATAATACTGCTCCTATGTACAAGAATATAACTACTATAATACTGCCCCTATGTACAAGAATATAACTACTATAATACTGTCCCCTATGTACAAGAATATAACTACTATAATACTGCCCCTATGTACAAGAATATAACTACTATAATACTGCCCCTATATACAAGAATATAACTACTATAATACTGCCCCTATGTACAAGAATATAACTACTATAATACTGCCCCTATATACAAGAATATAACTACTATAATACTGCCCCTATGTACAAGAATATAACTGCTATAATACCGCACCCTGTGAGCACATTACTTTCCTTCTCACTTTGTGATCAGTGATTTCTGTCTGATTCTCAGTAGATGATGATATGAGGTGATAGGACACGGCCGTAGTTGCTCAGTATAAATCTTGTGTCGCCGCCTCATAGATGATGTAGGAAAATTTCATTTTCTAGGGTCGTCCTGACAGATGGAATAAGGAACAGCAAGTGATACTTTACAACACTCATGAAATGCAGCTCTGCAGGACAGGTGACTACAATCTATTACTCCCTGTTATCAGCCATTACTGGGGGAGGAGACTGTAGGACAGGTAAGTACAATCTATTACTCCCTGTTATCAGCCACTACTGAGGGAGGAGACTAGGACAGGTGAGTATAATCTATTACTCCCTGTTATCAGCCATTACTGGGGGAGGAGACTGTAGGACAGGTGAGTACAAGCTATTACTCCCTGTTATCAGCCATTACTGGGGGAGGAGACTGTAGGACTGGTGAGTATAATCTATTACTCCCTGTCATCAGCCATTACTGGGGGAGGAGACTGTAGGACCCGTGAATACAATCTATTACTCCCTGTTATCAGCCATTACTGGGGGGAGGAGACTGTAGGACCCGTGAATACAATCTATTACTCCCTGTTATCAGCCATTACTGGGGGGAGGAGACTAGGACAGGTGAGTATAATCTATTACTCCCTGTTATCAGCCATTACTGGGGGAGGAGACTGTAGGACAGGTGAGTACAGTCTATTACTCCCTGTTATCAGCCATTACTGGGGGAGGAGACTGCAGTGCTTTGGGCGTTATTCTGGGATTTGTAGTACTCCCTGCCCCCGTGATTCCTGTGTGTCACGTCCAGTCGTTTGTTTTTTTTCTCCTCGCAGTTGTCAGACGTCAGTTTCTAGTTGTCAGTGAGCTCCGTTCTCGTTGGGTCCATCCGCCGTCCATATCCGCAGTTTCAAGGGTGCACTTACTTGAATATTAGGGAGCAGCATCAGCTGCAATTTCCCCATTTGATTTGGGAATGCCGGGAGTTGTAGTTCAGCCTGGCTGCAGAGCTGGAATCAGAGTGCTGCTTCTAGTGGTGATTGGGTCATGCTGATCTACATGTATTCTTTCATGGGGTGTGTGTATGTGTGTATATATAATTGAGTATCTGATCTTAGCTGGGGATAGGACTGTCCGTTTTGGCCCAAGAGCTGGCACTCCCCCTCCCAGCTGATGCCCCGTGCTGTACCTGTAGTGGCCATGGTGCCGGCTTCGTGCCTTTCTTCTGCTGAGTGTTCTCGTCCTCTTGTCATTAATCCTCCTCTCCTCGGTCCCCAGCGCGGCTCATGGTGCCTTGTGCCCACTCTGCTGGCCTCGCACCTCGCGGTGTCCGTGCTGCTCCTCTCCGCTGCTCCTCACCCTCCTTCTGTCCTGCGCTCGCTCTCAGGTCTCAGTTTCCTGCTCTCGCCTCCTTATTAATAATTGACAAACCTGTTTGCGGAAGGCTGTGCAAATAGCTGAGCTCCCGGTGCTGATTTCACAGGGAAGGCTGGCACTACCATCCTACGCAATGCCATGATGGTGCAAAGGGAGAAGAGCGTGGTACGGGGTTATGCCGCCGCTCGCCCCATTTGTAGGGGTCACATTAATCCCTAACCAGGGTACCAGCTGCATGGAGCCGAGAGGCCATGAACCTGGAGGAGATGTGGATAGTTGGAGCAAAACCCCTTACAGACAATGGCGTACCACCAATGGTGGCAGACCCTGCCGCCGCTATGGGGCCCGTGAGTCAGGAGGGCCCGGTGCCCCCCTTCCCCACCTGGCATCGTGGATGCGGATACAGGGCTTCCTCTGACGTCGCTATATCGCGCCCACTGCAAATCCGAGCACCCGCTGCAGAGACCGGAGCAGCGGGGGAGGGAGGAGAGGTGAGTATTCATTTTCAATAATTGAGTACATTATGGGGCTTAGTATGACATGGAAGGCAACATATGGGCGTTACGTGGACATATCACTGGTGCAGCCTGTGCAACCGTGAGGGGTCCCAAGAGAAAAGGGGGCCATTATCCCCTCCAAAGCACGTGGAATTGTGTGAGCTCTTGAGCTGCACAGGGGCCCATATACTGTCCCCGCACAGGGGCCCATATACTGTCCCCGCACAGGGGCCCATATACTGTCCTTGTCCACCAGTGGGACATTATACTGTTTGGAGAGCAATATGGGGCCCATTATGCAGCATGGAAGGCAACGTGGGGGGGCCTCGCGCGGCGCGGAAAGGCAACGTGGGGGGGGGGCCTCGTGCGGCGCGGAAAGGCAACGTGGGGGGGCCTCGTGCGGCGCGGAAAGGCAACGTGGGGGCCATTATACTGTGTGTGAGCAATTATACAGTGTGGAAGGTTTCACAGTTGGAGGATGATACTGTGCGTGTTGAGGAATACACTGTGGGGTATCCCAGTGTTTGGGGGCACCTTTTGGCTTCATACTTTATGGGGGCAATGAAAGGGGAATCTAGGAGCGTTAATAGGAGGAAAATTCCTTTGTAGGGGCTGTAAAGTTGTGAGATGCTCTTCTGTGACCCTAATGAATATATATATATTTATAGCGCCTGATTTCTATACAGCGCACCAGTGCCAACCACCCGCTCAGCTCTGCTGCATCATGGTGCATAGAATCCCCGGTGCCCACAGAGCAGGGACCGAGTCTGGGCGCAGTTTTGATCCAGGTTGTGCCAAAAAAACCTGATGGCCACTTGGCAGTGTCTGTGCCACTTGGTGATGCCTCCCCGTACCCTGGGCCTTAGGTGCCGCTGTATGAATCCTCCAGGTTGTGTGCGATGCAGGGCGTGATTACTTATACGGAATATGAATTCATCACCGTTTGCCAAATCCTGACCTGACCGGTCACAGCTGAGGGTTTGTCACAGTTGCATCTCATCTGAACATTCCCCTGTGGACTTCAGATGTCCTGTTTGCTACAATGTATCAGTGAAGGTAACAGGACAGGAAAGGAGCTTGTCCTGGAGTACAGAATGTCCCTTTTATCTAGGCTGATACATTGTAACAAACCCTCAGCTGGGAGAAGTAATAGGTCTACCGTTTTTTAACCTCTGCACATAAAAACTATTCACAGACTGCAAGCAGATCTGGCACAGGGGCAGTAACAGCACATGGGGAGCAGGAAAGGCGGGCGACAATCCAGGCGGGCGACAATCCAGGCGGGCACAGTGTCTCTTCTGCTTCCATCTATTCCATGCGACTCGGGGAGAGAGGACCGACAACCGCTGTGGGACAATGTGGTTTTAGTGGTTGTCACCAAAGATATGAAGAGTAAAATGGCAGAAAGGGTCACTGCAGGATTAGGATTTGGCCGGGACCCCCCTCCCCTCGGCTGCTGATTTCCTGTCTTCCTGACAATCCTCGGCCAGTTAATCCCAGTGCTGACCTCGCTCAGTGGATGGGAATAATGGAAGTTCCCACATCCGCCATACAGGCTGCAATCTGTACTAATTGCCGTCTCGAGGTCACACCGCGCCGATAAGCGGCGTCAGAGCCCGAGCAGCAGCTCAAACCCAGACCATCAACTAATGCTCCAATTTAAAGGGCGAGTCCTTGAGTCGTCCCCTGCTGGGGGATGAGTGGTGGCCGCCTGTGCAGGTCCCACGGGAACATTCAGCTTTCCCGGGCTTGGGAGTAACACTTCTATCCACCGCCGCTCACTGGATGGGTTGATAATTCTGGAAATATTGGATGGCAACTAATGATAAGCGGGCACTACCATGCTCAGGTGCTCAGTAGTCATAACTAGTGATGAGCGGGCACTACCATGCTCAGGTGCTCAGTACTGGTAACTAGTGATGAGCGGGCACTACCATGCTCAGGTGCTCAGTACTGGTAACTAGTGATGAGCGGGCACTACCATGTTCAGGTGCTCAGTACTGGTAACTAGTGATGAGCGGGCACTACCATGCTCAGGTGCTCAGTACTGGTAACTAGTGATGAGTGGGCACTATCATGCTCGGGTGCTCAGTACTGGTAACTAGTGATGAGCGGGCACTACCATGCTCAGGTGCTCAGTAGTCATAACTAGTGATGAGCGGGCACTATCATGCTCGGGTGCTCAGTACTGGTAACTAGTGATGAGCGGGCACTACCATGCTCAGGTGCTCAGTACTGGTAACTAGTGATGAGCGGGCACTACCATGCTCAGGTGCTCAGTACTGGTAACTAGTGATGAGCGGGCACTACCATGTTCAGGTGCTCAGTACTGGTAACTAGTGATGAGCGGGCACTACCATGCTCAGGTGCTCAGTACTGGTAACTAGTGATGAGTGGGCACTATCATGCTCGGGTGCTCAGTACTGGTAACTAGTGATGAGCGGGCACTACCATGCTCAGGTGCTCAGTACTGGTGACTAGTGATGAGCGGGCACTACCATGCTCGGGTGCTCAGTCCTCGTAACTAGTGATAAGCGGACACTACCATGCTCGGGTGCTCAGTACTGGTAACTAGTGATGAGTGAGCACTACCATGTTCGGGTGCTCAGTACTGGTAACTAGTGATGAGCGGGCACTACCATGCTCAGGTGCTCAGTACTGGTAACTAGTGATGAGCGGGCACTACCATGCTCGGGTGCTCAGTACTGGTAACTAGTGATGAGCGGGCACTTCCATGCTCGGGTGCGCTGTACTAGTAACTAGTGATGAGCGGGCACTACCATGCTCGGGTGCTCAGTACTGGTAACTAGTGATGAGCGAGCACTACCATGTTCGGGTGCTCAGTACTGGTAACTAGTGATGAACGGGCACTACCATGCTCGGGTGCTCAGTACTGGTAACTAGTGATGAGCGGGCACTACCATGCTCGGGTGCTCAGTACTGGTAACTAGTGATGAGCGGGCACTACCATGTTCGGGTGCTCAGTACTGGTAACTAGTGATGAGCGGGCACTACCATGTTCGGGTGCTCAGTACTGGTAACTAGTGATGAGCGGGCACTACCATGCCCGGGTACTCGTAACTAGTTGAGCGGGCACTACCATGTTCGGGTGCTCAGTACTGGTAACTAGTGATGAACGGGCACTACCATGCTCGGGTGCTCAGTACTGGTAACTAGTGATGAGCGGGCACTACCATGCTCAGGTGCTCAGTACTGGTGACTAGTGATGAGCGGGCACTACCATGCTCGGGTGCTCAGTCCTCGTAACTAGTGATAAGCGGACACTACCATGCTCTGGTGCTCTGTACTGGTAACTAGTGATGAGCGGGCACTACCATGCTCGGGTGCTCAGTACTGGTAACTAGTGATGAGCGAGCACTACCATGCTCGGGTGTTCAGTACTGGTAACTAGTGATGAGCGGGCACTACCATGCTCGGGTGCTCAGTACTGGTAACTAGTGATGAGTGAGCACTACCATGTTCGGGTGCTCAGTACTGGTAACTAGTGATGAGCGGGCACTACCATGCTCAGGTGCTCAGTACTGGTAACTAGTGATGAGCGGGCACTACCATGCTCGGGTGCTCAGTACTGGTAACTAGTGATGAGCGGGCACTTCCATGCTCGGGTGCGCTGTACTAGTAACTAGTGATGAGCGGGCACTACCATGCTCGGGTGCTCAGTACTGGTAACTAGTGATGAGCGAGCACTACCATGTTCGGGTGCTCAGTACTGGTAACTAGTGATGAACGGGCACTACCATGCTCGGGTGCTCAGTACTGGTAACTAGTGATGAGCGGGCACTACCATGCTCGGGTGCTCAGTACTGGTAACTAGTGATGAGCGGGCACTACCATGTTCGGGTGCTCAGTACTGGTAACTAGTGATGAGCGGGCACTACCATGTTCGGGTGCTCAGTACTGGTAACTAGTGATGAGCGGGCACTACCATGCCCGGGTACTCGTAACTAGTTGAGCGGGCACTACCATGTTCGGGTGCTCAGTACTGGTAACTAGTGATGAACGGGCACTACCATGCTCGGGTGCTCAGTACTGGTAACTAGTGATGAGCGGGCACTACCATGCTCAGGTGCTCAGTACTGGTGACTAGTGATGAGCGGGCACTACCATGCTCGGGTGCTCAGTCCTCGTAACTAGTGATAAGCGGGCACTACCATGCTCTGGTGCTCTGTACTGGTAACTAGTGATGAGCGGGCACTACCATGCTCGGGTGCTCAGTACTGGTAACTAGTGATGAGCGAGCACTACCATGCTCGGGTGTTCAGTACTGGTAACTAGTGATGAGCGGGCACTACCATGCTCGGGTGCTCAGTACTGGTAACTAGTGATGAGTGAGCACTACCATGTTCGGGTGCTCAGTACTGGTAACTAGTGATGAGCGGGCACTACCATGCTCAGGTGCTCAGTACTGGTAACTAGTGATGAGCGGGCACTACCATGCTCGGGTGCTCAGTACTGGTAACTAGTGATGAGCGGGCACTTCCATGCTCGGGTGCGCTGTACTAGTAACTAGTGATGAGCGGGCACTACCATGCTCGGGTGCTCAGTACTGGTAACTAGTGATGAGCGAGCACTACCATGTTCGGGTGCTCAGTACTGGTAACTAGTGATGAACGGGCACTACCATGCTCGGGTGCTCAGTACTGGTAACTAGTGATGAGCGGGCACTACCATGCTCGGGTGCTCAGTACTGGTAACTAGTGATGAGCGGGCACTACCATGTTCGGGTGCTCAGTACTGGTAACTAGTGATGAGCGGGCACTACCATGCTCGGGTACTCGTAACTAGTGATGAGCGGGCACTACCATGCTCGGGTGCACAGTACTGGTAACTAGTGATGAGCGGGCACTACCATGCTCAGGTGCTCAGTACTGGTAACTAGTGATGAGCGGGCACTACCATGCTCAGGTGCTCTGTACTGGTAAATAGTGATGAGCGGGCACTACCATTCTCTGGTACTCGGAACTCTAGGATTACAGAAAAATACACTGGTCAGACTCCAGCTTCCTCGGCTCCTGCCCGCTGTGATGTGGCTGTTCTCCTGGGCGCTGCCCTCTGCTCGGGGCTGATGTAGGCACAGCTCAGGCATTTATTGTTTTACAGCTTTGAGTTCAAAGAACATGGCGGTGTCTGAAAGGCGATGCAAGGTCTTGGTTTTTTCCAATTCCCTAGTATCGGTGCCAGAGGGTAACGAGCGATGACACAGCGGTGTGACCTCTCCTGTCTGAGGACCACATCCATTTCCAGGTCTTGTACTGATCCCAAATTATACTCTAGTCACTTCCAGAGCTGCGCTCATTGTGCTGCTGCATTGCATTCAGGATACTGTAGTTGTTGCAGTATCCTGTATCTGTGCCGGTGGAGACATCTATACTGGATAAGTGATAGGTGTTATCCTGAGCAATGATCACTGGAGCCGAGTGCTCTGATCCCCGGATGCTAAGTGCTCTGAGCCCGGCTCTCTTATCCCGGGACACCGGCTCCTCTAAGCCCGGCGCTCTCATCTCCCGGACGCCAGCTCCTCTGAACCCGACTCGCTCATCCCCGATTGCTGGTTCCCCCAAGCCCGGCTTGCTTAGCCCGAGACACCTCCCTCTCTCGACCCCTGGTCGCTGGCTCCCCTGAGCCCGGCTCTCTCGACCCCTGGTCGCCGGCTCCCCTGAGCCCGGCTCTCTCGACCCCTGGTCGCCGGCTCCCCTGAGCCCGGCTCTCTCGACCCCTGGTCGCCGGCTCCCCTGAGCCCGGCTCTCTCGACCCCTGGTCGCCGGCTCCCCTGAGCCCGGCTCTCTCGACCCCTGGTCGCCGGCTCCCCTGAGCCCGGCTCTCTCGACCCCTGGTCGCCGGCTCCCCTGAGCCCGGCTCTCTCGACCCCTGGTCGCCGGCTCCCCTGAGCCCGGCTCTCTCGACCCCTGGTCGCCGGCTCCCCTGAGCCCGGCTCTCTCGACCCCTGGTCGCCGGCTCCCCTGAGCCCGGCTCTCTCGACCCCTGGTCGCCGGCTCCCCTGAGCCCGGCTCTCTCGACCCCTGGTCGCCGGCTCCCCTGAGCCCGGCTCTCTCGACCCCTGGTCGCCGGCTCCCCTGAGCCCGGCTCTCTCGACCCCTGGTCGCCGGCTCCCCTGAGCCCGGCTCTCTCGACCCCTGGTCGCCGGCTCCCCTGAGCCCGGCTCTCTCGACCCCTGGTCGCCGGCTCCCCTGAGCCCGGCTCTCTCGACCCCTGGTCGCCGGCTCCCCTGAGCCCGGCTCTCTCGACCCCTGGTCGCCGGCTCCCCTGAGCCCGGCTCTCTCGACCCCTGGTCGCCGGCTCCCCTGAGCCCGGCTCTCTCGACCCCTGGTCGCCGGCTCCCCTGAGCCCGGCTCTCTCGACCCCTGGTCGCCGGCTCCCCTGAGCCCGGCTCTCTCGACCCCTGGTCGCCGGCTCCCCTGAGCCCGGCTCTCTCGACCCCTGGTCGCCGGCTCCCCTGAGCCCGGCTCTCTCGACCCCTGGTCGCCGGCTCCCCTGAGCCCGGCTCTCTCGACCCCTGGTCGCCGGCTCCCCTGAGCCCGGCTCTCTCGACCCCTGGTCGCCGGCTCCCCTGAGCCCGGCTCTCTCGACCCCTGGTCGCCGGCTCCCCTGAGCCCGGCTCTCTCGACCCCTGGTCGCCGGCTCCCCTGAGCCCGGCTCTCTCGACCCCTGGTCGCCGGCTCCCCTGAGCCCGGCTCTCTCGACCCCTGGTCGCCGGCTCCCCTGAGCCCGGCTCTCTCGACCCCTGGTCGCCGGCTCCCCTGAGCCCGGCTCTCTCGACCCCTGGTCGCCGGCTCCCCTGAGCCCGGCTCTCTCGTACCCCGGACGCCGACTCCCCTGAGCCCGGCTCGCTCGTACCCCGGACGCCGACTCCCCTGAGCCCGGCTTGCTTATCCCCGATCGCCGGCTGCCCTGAGCCCGGCTCGTTCGTCCTCGGACTCCGGCTCCTCTGAGCCCGGCTGATCCTTGGAGCTGATTCCGCTGGGATAGGCTGAGGGCTGGCACGGCGGCAGTTGGTGATGGTGATGGCCCTGGATTCCAGCACTCGCTGAACTTCTCATTTGTTCTCCTTTATCTTTGCCGCTGACAGTTGCGGTTTCTGGTCTTTGCGGCCCCCGCTGTCACCCCCATTGTGGGGTCTGTACGACCTCCTGATCTTCAGTCTGTGACAGCAGTGATTTACACTATTCACCGCACGGTCTACATATTATACATAGTCACACGTCCCCATTGCTCCAGACACAGCCACACGAGGTTAATTCATGTTATATCCTATAGATCTAGGCGCAGAGAAAAGGGTCGTTCATTAATGGCGTTTTCTTCTTTGTTATTTATTTTCTTAAATAATTTTTTTTTTTAAATAAAATAAACTTTTTTTTTTAAATGAAAATAGAAAAGAAAATTCACTAAACTTTATTGTACCTGACAATTCGCTTCACTGCTGGCCCCGCCTCCTCGACTGTCACGTGTCTCTCCATTTACTGCTGGTCACATGATCGCTCTAGAGGCGCAGCCGCTCTGCGCTCCAGTTCCCGGCATGCTGTGCTCTGCGGCTGCGCATGGCCGTCCTGACCCCGAGAGCTCACGGGAAATGTAGTCTCTGTTGCGTCTCTGTAGTTTGTTGACCTCACCATGGCTTCAGCAGGGAGCACGGAGACCCCGGAGCGTGGACACCAGCGGCCCTTCCTCATAGGGGTGAGCGGCGGCACTGCCAGCGGCAAGGTGAGAGCGGGGAGTGGCCAGACATAACGGGGCGTCCGCAGCTCGGCTCCAGGGGCCGTGTGTATGAAATAACTGCAGTACTGTCCTGTCACAAGATCCAGACAGCAGAGACTGCGCAGCTGAGGGCAGAGTCAACCTCAGCTGCTGCAATGTGTGTGCGAGAAGCCCCCTGATGATGAAGACCCTGCAAACTGCAACCGAGAGCCCAGCTACTAGGGGAAATACGGCAGGGAGTAACCCGGAGCCACCACTAGGGGGAGCTCCCTGTATACAGAGATACATGATAACATCCTGTCTGCAGCCACCACTAGGGGGAGATCCCTGTATACACAGATACATGATAAGATCCTGTCTGCAGCCACCACTAGGGGGAGCTCCCTGTAAACAGAGATGCATGATAAGATCCTGTCTGCAGCCACCACTAGGGGGAGCTCCCTGTATACAGAGATACATAAGATCCTGTCTGCAGCCACCACTAGGGGGAGCTCCCTGTATACAGAGATACATGATAAGATCCTGTCTGCAGCCACCACTAGGGGGAGCTCCCTGTATACAGAGATACATGATAACATCCTGTCTGCAGCCACCACTAGGGGGAGCTCCCTGTATACAGAGATACATAAGATCCTGTCTGCAGCCACCACTAGGGGGAGCTCCCTGTATACAGAGATACATGATAACATCCTGTCTGCAGCCACCACTAGGGGGAGCTCCCTGTATACAGAGATACATGATAAGATCCTGTCTGCAGTCACCACTAGGGGGAGCTCCCTGTATACAGAGATACATGATAACATCCTGTCTGCAGCCACCACTAGGGGGAGCTCCCTGTATACAGAGATACATGATAAGATCCTGTCTGCAGCCACCACTAGGGGGAGCTCCCTGTATACAGAGATACATGATAAGATCCCGTCTGCAGCCACCACTAGGGGGAGCTCCCTGTATACAGAGATACATGATAAGATCCCGTCTGCAGCCACCACTAGGGGGAGCTCCCTGTATACAGAGATACATGATAAGATCCTGTCTGCAGCCACCACTAGGGGGAGCTGCCTGTATACAGAGATACATGATAAGATCCTGTCTACAGCCACCACTAGGGGGAGCTCCCTGTATACAGAGATACATGATAAGATCCTGTCTGCAGCCACCACTAGGGGGAGCTGCCTGTATACAGAGATACATGATAAGATCCTGTCTACAGCCACCACTAGGGGGAGCTCCCTGTATACAGAGATACATGATAAGATCCTGTCTGCAGCCACCACTAGGGGGAGCTCCCTGTATACAGAGATACACAAGATCCTGTCTGCAGCCACCACTAGGGGGAGCTCCCTGTATACAGAAATACATGATAACATCCTGTCTACAGCCACCACTAGGGGGAGCTCCCTGTATACAGAGATACATGATAAGATCCTGTCTGCAGCCACCACTAGGGGGAGCTGCCTGTATACAGAGATACATGATAAGATCCTGTCTGCAGCCACCACTAGGGGGAGCTCCCTGTATACAGAGATACACAAGATCCTGTCTGCAGCCACCACTAGGGGGAGCTCCCTGTATACAGAAATACATGATAAGATCCTGTCTGCAGCCACCACTAGGGGGAGCTCCCTGTATACAGAGATACATGATAAGATCCTGTCTGCAGCCACCACTAGGGGGAGCTCCCTGTATAAAGAGATACAGGATAAGATCCTGTCTGCAGCCACCACTAGGGGGAGCTCCCTGTATACAGAGATACATGATAAGATCCTGTCTGTAGTCACCACTAGGGGGAGCTCCCTGTATACAGAGATACATGATAAGATCCCGTCTGCAGCCACCACTAGGGGGAGCTCCCTGTATACAGAGATACATGATAAGATCCTGTCTGCAGCCACCACTAGGGGGAGCTCCCTGTATACAGAGATACATGATAAGATCCTGTCTGCAGCCACCACTAGGGGGAGCTCCCTGTATACAGAGATACATGATAAGATCCTGTCTGCAGCCACCACTAGGGGGAGCTCCCTGTATACAGAGATACATGATAAGATCCTGTCTGCAGTCACCACTAGGGGGAGCTCCCTGTATACAGAGATACATGATAAGATCCTGTCTGCAGCCACCACTAGGGGGAGCTCCCTGTATACAGAGATACATGATAAGATCCTGTCTGCAGCCTCCACTAGGGGGAGCTCCCTGTATACAGAGATACATGATAAGATCCTGTCTGCAGCCACCACTAGGGGGAGCTCCCTGTATACAGAGATACATGATAAGATCCTGTCTGCAGCCACCACTAGGGGGAGCTCCCTGTATACAGAGATACATGATAAGATTCTGTCTGCAGCCACCACTAGGGGGAGCTCCCTGTATACAGAGATACATGATAAGATCCTGTCTGCAGCCACCACTAGGGAGAGCTCCCTGTATACAGAGATACATGATAAGATCCTGTCTGCAGCCACCACTAGGGGGAGCTCCCTGTATACAGACATACATGATAAGATCCTGTCTGCAGCCACCACTAGGGGGAGCTCCCTGTATACAGAGATACATGATAAGATCCTGTCTGCAGCCACCACTAGGGGGAGCTCCCTGTATACAGACATACATGATAAGATCCTGTCTGCAGCCACCACTAGGGGGCGCTCCCTGTATACAGAGATACATGATAAGATCCTGTCTGCAGCCACCACTAGGAGGCGCTCCCTGTATACAGATACATGATAAGATCCTGTCTGCAGTCACCACTAGGGGGAGCTCCCTGTATACAGAGATACATGATTAGATCCTGTCTGCAGCCACCACTAGGGGGAGCTCCCTGTATACAGAGATACATGATAACATCCTGTCTGCAGCCACCACTAGGGGGAGCTCCCTGTATACAGAGATACATAAGATCCTGTCTGCAGCCACCACTAGGGGGAGCTCCCTGTATACAGAGATACATGATAAGATCCTGTCTGCAGCCACCACTAGGGGGAGCTCCCTGTATACAGAGATACATGATAACATCCTGTCTGCAGCCACCACTAGGGGGAGCTCCCTGTATACAGAGATACATAAGATCCTGTCTGCAGCCACCACTAGGGGGAGCTCCCTGTATACAGAGATACATGATAACATCCTGTCTGCAGCCACCACTAGGGGGAGCTCCCTGTATACAGAGATACATGATAAGATCCTGTCTGCAGTCACCACTAGGGGGAGCTCCCTGTATACAGAGATACATGATAACATCCTGTCTGCAGCCACCACTAGGGGGAGCTCCCTGTATACAGAGATACATGATAAGATCCTGTCTGCAGCCACCACTAGGGGGAGCTCCCTGTATACAGAGATACATGATAAGATCCTGTCTGCAGCCACCACTAGGGGGAGCTGCCTGTATACAGAGATACATGATAAGATCCTGTCTACAGCCACCACTAGGGGGAGCTCCCTGTATACAGAGATACATGATAAGATCCTGTCTGCAGCCACCACTAGGGGGAGCTCCCTGTATACAGAGATACATGATAAGATCCTGTCTACAGCCACCACTAGGGGGAGCTCCCTGTATACAGACATACATGATAACATCCAGTCTACAGCCACCACTAGGGGGAGCTCCCTGTATACAGAGATACATGATAAGATCCTGTCTGCAGTCACCACTAGGGGGAGCTGCCTGTATACAGAGATACATGATAAGATCCTGTCTACAGCCACCACTAGGGGGAGCTCCCTGTATACAGAGATACATGATAAGATCCTGTCTACAGCCACCACTAGGGGGAGCTCCCTGTATACAGAGATACACAAGATCCTGTCTGCAGCCACCACTAGGGGGAGCTCCCTGTATACAGAAATACATGATAAGATCCTGTCTGCAGCCACCACTAGGGGGAGCTCCCTGTATACAGAGATACATGATAAGATCCTGTCTGCAGCCACCACTAGGGGGAGCTCCCTGTATAAAGAGATACAGGATAAGATCCTGTCTGCAGCCACCACTAGGGGGAGCTCCCTGTATACAGAGATACATGATAAGATCCTGTCTGTAGTCACCACTAGGGGGAGCTCCCTGTATACAGAGATACATGATAAGATCCCGTCTGCAGCCACCACTAGGGGGAGCTCCCTGTATACAGAGATACATGATAAGATCCTGTCTGCAGCCACCACTAGGGGGAGCTCCCTGTATACAGAGATACATGATAAGATCCTGTCTGCAGCCACCACTAGGGGGAGCTCCCTGTATACAGAGATACATGATAAGATCCTGTCTGCAGCCACCACTAGGGGGAGCTCCCTGTATACAGAGATACATGATAAGATCCTGTCTGCAGTCACCACTAGGGGGAGCTCCCTGTATACAGAGATACATGATAAGATCCTGTCTGCAGCCACCACTAGGGGGAGCTCCCTGTATACAGAGATACATGATAAGATCCTGTCTGCAGCCTCCACTAGGGGGAGCTCCCTGTATACAGAGATACATGATAAGATCCTGTCTGCAGCCACCACTAGGGGGAGCTCCCTGTATACAGAGATACATGATAAGATCCTGTCTGCAGCCACCACTAGGGGGAGCTCCCTGTATACAGAGATACATGATAAGATTCTGTCTGCAGCCACCACTAGGGGGAGCTCCCTGTATACAGAGATACATGATAAGATCCTGTCTGCAGCCACCACTAGGGAGAGCTCCCTGTATACAGAGATACATAAGATCCTGTCTGCAGCCACCACTAGGGGGAGCTCCCTGTATACAGACATACATGATAAGATCCTGTCTGCAGCCACCACTAGGGGGAGCTCCCTGTATACAGAGATACATGATAAGATCCTGTCTGCAGCCACCACTAGGGGGAGCTCCCTGTATACAGACATACATGATAAGATCCTGTCTGCAGCCACCACTAGGGGGCGCTCCCTGTATACAGAGATACATGATAAGATCCTGTCTGCAGTCACCACTAGGGGGAGCTCCCTGTATACAGAGATACATGATAAGATTCTGTCTGCAGCCACCACTAGGGGGAGCTCCCTGTATACAGAGATATATGATAAGATCCTGTCTGCAGCCACCACTAGGGGGAGCTCCCTGTATACAGAGATACACAAGATCCTGTCTGCAGCCACCACTAGGGGGAGCTCCCTGTATACAGAAATACATGATAAGATCCTGTCTGCAGCCACCACTAGGGGGAGCTCCCTGTATACAGAGATACATGATAAGATCCTGTCTGCAGCCACCACTAGGGGGAGCTCCCTGTATAAAGAGATACAGGATAAGATCCTGTCTGCAGCCACCACTAGGGGGAGCTCCCTGTATACAGAGATACATGATAAGATCCTGTCTGTAGTCACCACTAGGGGGAGCTCCCTGTATACAGAGATACATGATAAGATCCCGTCTGCAGCCACCACTAGGGGGAGCTCCCTGTATACAGAGATACATGATAAGATTCTGTCTGCAGCCACCACTAGGGGGAGCTCCCTGTATACAGAGATACATGATAAGATCCTGTCTGCAGCCACCACTAGGGGGAGCTCCCTGTATACAGAGATACATGATAAGATCCTGTCTGCAGCCTCCACTAGGGGGAGCTCCCTGTATACAGAGATACATGATAAGATCCTGTCTGCAGCCTCCACTAGGGGGAGCTCCCTGTATACAGAGATACATGATAAGATCCTGTCTGCAGCCACCACTAGAGGGAGCTCCCTGTATACAGAGATACATGATAAGATCCTGTCTGCAGCCTCCACTAGGGGGAGCTCCCTGTATACAGAGATACATGATAAGATCCTGTCTGCAGCCACCACTAGGGGGAGCTCCCTGTATACAGAGATACATGATAAGATCCTGTCTGTAGCCACCACTAGGGGGAGCTCCCTGTATACAGAGATACATGATAAGATCCTGTCTGCAGCCACCACTAGGGGGAGCTCCCTGTATACAGAGATACACAAGATCCTGTCTGCAGCCACCACTAGGGGGAGCTCCCTGTATACAGAAATACATGATAACATCCTGTCTACAGCCACCACTAGGGGGAGCTCCCTGTATACAGAGATACATGATAAGATCCTGTCTGCAGCCACCACTAGGGGGAGCTGCCTGTATACAGAGATACATGATAAGATCCTGTCTGCAGCCACCACTAGGGGGAGCTCCCTGTATACAGAGATACACAAGATCCTGTCTGCAGCCACCACTAGGGGGAGCTCCCTGTATACAGAAATACATGATAAGATCCTGTCTGCAGCCACCACTAGGGGGAGCTCCCTGTATACAGAGATACATGATAAGATCCTGTCTGCAGCCACCACTAGGGGGAGCTCCCTGTATACAGAGATACATGATAAGATCCTGTCTGCAGCCACCACTAGGGGGAGCTCCCTGTATACAGAGATACATGATAAGATCCTGTCTGCAGCCACCACTAGGGGGAGCTCCCTGTATACAGAGATACATGATAAGATCCTGTCTGCAGTCACCACTAGGGGGAGCTCCCTGTATACAGAGATACATGATAAGATCCTGTCTGCAGCCACCACTAGGGGGAGCTCCCTGTATACAGAGATACATGATAAGATCCTGTCTGCAGCCTCCACTAGGGGGAGCTCCCTGTATACAGAGATACATGATAAGATCCTGTCTGCAGCCACCACTAGGGGGAGCTCCCTGTATACAGAGATACATGATAAGATCCTGTCTGCAGCCACCACTAGGGGGAGCTCCCTGTATACAGAGATACATGATAAGATTCTGTCTGCAGCCACCACTAGGGGGAGCTCCCTGTATACAGAGATACATGATAAGATCCTGTCTGCAGCCACCACTAGGGAGAGCTCCCTGTATACAGAGATACATAAGATCCTGTCTGCAGCCACCACTAGGGGGCGCTCCCTGTATACAGAGATACATGATAAGATCCTGTCTGCAGTCACCACTAGGGGGAGCTCCCTGTATACAGAGATACATGATAAGATTCTGTCTGCAGCCACCACTAGGGGGAGCTCCCTGTATACAGAGATATATGATAAGATCCTGTCTGCAGCCACCACTAGGGGGAGCTCCCTGTATACAGAGATACACAAGATCCTGTCTGCAGCCACCACTAGGGGGAGCTCCCTGTATACAGAAATACATGATAAGATCCTGTCTGCAGCCACCACTAGGGGGAGCTCCCTGTATACAGAGATACATGATAAGATCCTGTCTGCAGCCACCACTAGGGGGAGCTCCCTGTATAAAGAGATACAGGATAAGATCCTGTCTGCAGCCACCACTAGGGGGAGCTCCCTGTATACAGAGATACATGATAAGATCCTGTCTGTAGTCACCACTAGGGGGAGCTCCCTGTATACAGAGATACATGATAAGATCCCGTCTGCAGCCACCACTAGGGGGAGCTCCCTGTATACAGAGATACATGATAAGATTCTGTCTGCAGCCACCACTAGGGGGAGCTCCCTGTATACAGAGATACATGATAAGATCCTGTCTGCAGCCACCACTAGGGGGAGCTCCCTGTATACAGAGATACATGATAAGATCCTGTCTGCAGCCTCCACTAGGGGGAGCTCCCTGTATACAGAGATACATGATAAGATCCTGTCTGCAGCCTCCACTAGGGGGAGCTCCCTGTATACAGAGATACATGATAAGATCCTGTCTGCAGCCACCACTAGAGGGAGCTCCCTGTATACAGAGATACATGATAAGATCCTGTCTGCAGCCTCCACTAGGGGGAGCTCCCTGTATACAGAGATACATGATAAGATCCTGTCTGCAGCCACCACTAGGGGGAGCTCCCTGTATACAGAGATACATGATAAGATCCTGTCTGCAGCCACCACTAGGGGGAGCTCCCTGTATACAGAGATACATGATAAGATCCTGTCTGTAGCCACCACTAGGGGGAGCTCCCTGTATACAGAGATACATGATAAGATCCTGTCTGCAGCCACCACTAGGGGGAGCTCCCTGTATACAGAGATACATGATAAGATCCTGTCTGCAGTCACCACTAGGGGGAGCTCCCTGTATACAGAGATACATGATAAGATCCTGTCTGTAGCCACCACTAGGGGGAGCTCCCTGTATACAGAGATACATGATAAGATCCTGTCTGCAGCCACCACTAGGGGGAGCTCCCTGTATACAGAGATACATGATAAGATCCTGTCTGCAGTCACCACTAGGGGGAGCTCTCTGCATGTATAGTTGCGCTCAGGGGCTGCTGTATGTATGCCGTGAGCGCCCCCTTGTGGCGGTTTCGGGCAGTTATTTGCGCAGTACAGGGTATGTGGAGTTCTCCATTTGTACAGACTCTTATACATTGGCCGTTCACCATCAGTTGCGGTTTTATTACCAGGGAGCCATTGCTATCGGCAGTGCACCCCGTTAATGCTCTGCTCGGGTACTTTGTGCCTCCAGGACGCGGTAGGACCCGGTGTATTATAGCAGCATGTTTTGGGTTTCTCTGGGGCAGGAGGGGTGAGACATTGCCCTCTGTTAATCAGTGACGCTGTCCTGTAGAGATGACCTCTGCACTGCGCCCCCTGCTGTCCACAGCAGCGCTACCTCTGGACGCTCAGCTCTGATGTATTGTGGCCACTAGGTGGCGGCATGCTGTTGGGGAGCAGACACATGGTGGTCTGTATAGGGGGGTCTCGCTGTCCTCTCCCCTGGGTCATGTCCCCTCTTGTCCAGTCCACAGTCTGTGAGAAGATCACGGAGCTGCTGGGACAGAACGAGGTGGACCAGAAGCAGAGGAAGGTGGTGATCCTCAGCCAGGACCGCTTCTACAAGGTGCTGACCGCCGAGCAGAAGGCCCGGGCCCTGAAGGGCCAGTACAACTTTGATCACCCTGGTAAGTGGGGGGGCACCCCAGAATGTGCTGGATAGCCCATGGGCCCCTCGCTGCGGCCCCCGTGTGACCACAGTGCCCCTTCTCTTCCTAGATGCGTTTGACAATGACCTGATGTACAGGACGCTCACCACCATCCTGGAGGGGCAGAGCGTGGACGTCCCCATGTACGACTTTGTCACTCACTCCAGGTGAGACGCCCCCAGTACAGCCCGGGGGGCACAGAGCGGCCTCCTCCAGCTGTGGCCCCATGAAAACACTTCATGTCCTGTGACATCTCAGTGTTATCATAGGGCAGTGCGGTAATTGTGCGGTCAGCGCCGCCATGTGGTCCCCGGCTGTACTGCAGACATGCCCATAGCTGCAGCTTCTCCCTCCTCTGTGGTGTCTTATCTTCTGCTGCTGCTCTAGGTTACAAGAGACCACGACAGTCTACCCGGCCGACGTCCTGCTGTTTGAGGGGATCCTGGCCTTCTACAACCAGGAGATCAGGGACATGTTCCACCTGAAGCTGTTCGTGGACACGGATTCAGATGTCAGGTTGTCACGGAGGGGTAAGTAGCATCAGAGGGCTGTAGATTACAGGGGAGGCAGTATTATAGTAGTTATATTCTTGTACATAGGAGCAGTATTATAGTAGTTATATTCTTGTATATAGGGGCAGTATTATAGTAGTTATATTCTTGTTTATAGGAGCAGTATTGTAGTAGTTATATTCTTGTATATAGGGGGCAGTATTATAGTAGTTATATTCTTGTACATAGGGGGCAGTATTATAGTAGTTATATTCTTGTACATAGGAGCAGTATTATAGTAGTTATATTCTTGTATATAGGGGGCAGTATTATAGTAGTTATATTCTTGTACATAGGGGGGCAGTATTATAGTAGTTATATTCTTGTACATAGGGGGCAGTATTATAGTAGTTATATTCTTGTACATAGGGGGCAGTATTATAGTAGTTATATTCTTGTACATAGGGGGCAGTATTATAGTAGTTATATTCCTGTACATAGGGGGCAGTATTATAGTAGTTATATTCTTGTACATAGGGGCAGTATTATAGTAGTTATATTCTTGTACATAGGGGGCAGTATTATAGTAGTTATATTCTTGTACATAGGGGGCAGTATTATAGTAGTTATATTCTTGTACATAGGGGGCAGTATTATAGTAGTTATATTCTTGTACATAGGGGGCAGTATTATAGTAGTTATATTCTTGTACATGGGGGCAGTATTATAGTAGTTATATTCTTGTACATAGGGTGCAGTATTATAGTAGTTATATTCTTGTACATAGGGGGGCAGTATTATAGTAGTTATATTCTTGTACATAGGGGGCAGTATTATAGTAGTTATATTCTTGTACATAGGGGGCAGTATTATAGTAGTTATATTCCTGTACATAGGGGGCAGTATTATAGTAGTTATATTCTTGTACATAGGGGCAGTATTATAGTAGTTATATTCCTGTACATAGGGGGCAGTATTATAGTAGTTATATTCTTGTACATAGGGGGCAGTATTATAGTAGTTATATTCCTGTACATAGGGGGCAGTATTATAGTAGTTATATTCTTGTACATAGGGGGCAGTATTATAGTAGTTATATTCTTGTACATAGGGTGCAGTATTATAGTAGTTATATTCTTGTACATAGGGGGGCAGTATTATAGTAGTTATATTCTTGTACATAGGGGGCAGTATTATAGTAGTTATATTCTTGTACATAGGGGCAGTATTATAGTAGTTATATTCTTGTACATAGGGGCAGTATTATAGTAGTTATATTCCTGTACATAGGGGGGCAGTATTATAGTAGTTATATTCTTGTACATAGGGGGCAGTATTATAGTAGTTATATTCTTGTACATAGGGGCAGTATTATAGTAGTTATATTCCTGTACATAGGGGGCAGTATTATAGTAGTTATAGTCTTGTATATAGGGGCAGTATTATAGTAGTTATATTCTTGTACATAGGAGCAGTATTATAGTAGTTATATTCTTGTATATAGGGAGCAGTATTATAGTAGTTATAGTAGTTTAATACTGCCCCCTATATACAAGAATATAACTACTATAATACTGCCCCCTATGTACAAGAACATAACTACTATAATACTGCCCCTATATACAAGAATATAACTACTATAATACTGCCCCCTATGTACAAGAACATAACTACTATAATACTGCTCCCTATATACAAGAATATAACTACTATAATACTGCCCCTGTACATAGGGGCAGTATTATAGTAGTTATATTCCTGTACATAGGGGGCAGTATTATAGTAGTTATAGTCTTGTATATAGGGGCAGTATTATAGTAGTTATATTCTTGTACATAGGGGCAGTATTATAGTAGTTATATTCTTGTACATAGGGGGCAGTATTATAGTAGTTATATTCTTGTATATAGGGGCAGTATTATAGTAGTTATATTCTTGTACATAATAATAATAATAATAATAATTTTATTCATTTATATAGCGCTATTAATTCCATAGCACTTTACATACATTGGCAACACTGTCCCCATTGGGGCTCACAATCTAGAGTCCCTATCTGTATGTCTTTGGAATGTGGGAGGACATAGGGGGGCAGTATTATAGTAGTTATATTCTTGTACATAGGGGGCAGTATTATAGTAGTTATATATTCTTGTACATAGGGGCAGTATTATAGTAGTTATATTCTTGTACATAGGGGCAGTATTATAGTAGTTATATTCTTGTACATAGGGGCAGTATTATAGTAGTTATATTCCTGTACATAGGGGGGCAGTATTATAGTAGTTATATTCTTGTACATAGGGGCAGTATTATAGTACTTATATTCTTGTACATAGGGGGCAGTATTATAGCAGTTATATTCTTGTATATAGAGGCAGTATTATTGTAGTTATATTCTTGTACATAGGGACAGTATTATAGTAGTTATATTCTTGTATATAGGGGCAGTATTATAGTAGTTATATTCTTGTACATAGGGGCAGTATTATAGTAGTTATATTCTTGTACATAGGGGGCAGTATTATAGTAGTTATATTCTTGTACATGGGGGCAGTATTCTAGTAGTTCTATTCTTGTACATAGGAGCAGTATTATAGTAGTTATATTCTTGTACATAGGGTGCAGTATTATAGTAGTGATATTCTTGTATATAGGGAGCAGTATTATAGTAGTTATAGTAGTTTAATACTGCCCCCTATATACAAGAATATAACTACTATAATACTGCCCCCTATGTACAAGAACATAACTACTATAATACTGCCCCCTATATACAAGAATATAACTACTATAATACTGCCCCCTATGTACAAGAACATAACTACTATAAATACTGCCCCTATATACAAGAATGAGTGGTTATATTCTTGTATATAGGGAGCAGTATTATAGTAGTTATATTCTTGTACATAGGGGCAGTATTATAGTAGTTATATTCTTGTACATAGGGGCAGTATTATAGTAGTTATATTCTTGTACATAGGGGGCAGTATTATAGTAGTTATATTCTTGTACATAGGGGGGCAGTATTATAGTAGTTATATTCTTGTACATAGGGGCAGTATTACAGTAGTTATATTCTTGTACATAGGGGGCAGTATTATAGTAGTTATATATTCTTGTACATAGGGGCAGTATTATAGTAGTTATATTCTTGTACATAGGGGCAGTATTATAGTAGTTATATTCTTGTACATAGGGGGCAGTATTATAGTAGTTATATTCTTGTACATAGGGGGCAGTATTATAGTAGTTATATTCTTGTACATAGGGGCAGTATTATAGTAGTTATATTCTTGTACATAGGGGGCAGTATTATAGTAGTTATATTCTTGTACATAGGGGCAGTATTATAGTAGTTATATTCTTGTACATAGGGGCAGTATTATAGTAGTTATATTCCTGTACATAGGGGGCAGTATTATAGTAGTTATATTCTTGTACATAGGGGGCAGTATTATAGTAGTTATATTCTTGTACATAGGGGCAGTATTATAGTAGTTATATTCTTGTACATAGGGGCAGTATTATAGTAGTTATATTCTTGTACATAGGGGCAGTATTATAGTAGTTATATTCCTGTACATAGGGGGGCAGTATTATAGTAGTTATAGTCTTGTATATAGGGGCAGTATTATAGTAGTTATATTCTTGTACATAGGGGCAGTATTATAGTAGTTATATTCTTGTACATAGCGGGCAGTATTATAGTAGTTATATTCTTGTACATAGGGGCAGTATTATAGTAGTTATATTCTTGTACATAGGGGGCAGTATTATAGTAGTTATATTCTTGTACATGGGAGCAGTATTATAGTAGTTATAGTCTTGTATATAGGGGCAGTATTATAGTAGTTATATTCTTGTACATAGGGGCAGTATTATAGTAGTTATATTCCTGTACATAGGGGGGCAGTATTATAGTAGTTATATTCTTGTACATAGGGGGCAGTATTATAGTAGTTATATTCTTGTACATGGGAGCAGTATTATAGTAGTTATAGTCTTGTATATAGGGGGCAGTATTATAGTAGTTATATTCTTGTACATAGGGGCAGTATTATAGTAGTTATATTCCTGTACATAGGGGGCAGTATTATAGTAGTTATATTCCTGTACATAGGGGGCAGTATTATAGTAGTTATAGTCTTGTATATAGGGGCAGTATTATAGTAGTTATATTCTTGTACATAGGGGCAGTATTATAGTAGTTATATTCTTGTACATAGCGGGCAGTATTATAGTAGTTATATTCTTGTACATAGGGGCAGTATTATAGTAGTTATATTCTTGTACATAGGGGGCAGTATTATAGTAGTTATATTCTTGTACATGGGAGCAGTATTATAGTAGTTATAGTCTTGTATATAGGGGCAGTATTATAGTAGTTATATTCTTGTACATAGGGGCAGTATTATAGTAGTTATATTCCTGTACATAGGGGGCAGTATTATAGTAGTTATATTCTTGTACATAGGGGGCAGTATTATAGTAGTTATATTCCTGTACATAGGGGCAGTATTATAGTAGTTATATTCTTGTACATAGGGGGGCAGTATTATAGTAGTTATATTCTTGTACATGGGAGCAGTATTATAGTAGTTATAGTCTTGTAATATAGGGGCAGTATTATAGTAGTTATATTCTTGTACATAGGGGGCAGTATTATAGTAGTTATATTCCTGTACATAGGGGGCAGTATTATAGTAGTTATATTCTTGTACATAGGGGCAGTATTATAGTAGTTATAGTCTTGTATATAGGGGCAGTATTATAGTAGTTATATTCTTGTACATAGGGGCAGTATTATAGTAGTTATATTCTTGTACATAGGGGGCAGTATTTTATTACTGTACATTTGTGAGTTTTTCTTTTCCAGTTCTGCGGGACATGAAGCGGGGGAGGGAGTTGGAGCAGATCCTCACTCAGTACACAACCTTTGTGAAGCCGGCATTTGAGGAATTCTCTCTCCCGGTAATTTTTGTTTGATTTTTCTTTTAGATGTGATGGTCACGTATCCTGTAATATTATTCACGGAGAACATATAAAGTCCTAAAGGGAATCTGTCGCCAGGTTTTTCCCACCTAATTGAGAGCAGTATAATGTAGGGGCAGAGATCATGATTTAAGTCACGTGTCACTTACTGGGCTGCTCAATACAGCTCTGATACATGATTAATCAGCAGCAGATTATCATTACAGGACTACTTGGCTGCTGCAGATAGTCCAGCATATTCCTGAGCTGTGTATAACTGCTAGATCTGCAGCAGAGGAGACCGCAGGCAGCTCAGTGACACATCACTGGAATCGGGGTCTCTGTCTCTGCACTATGCTGCTGTTAGATGGGGCAATGTTGTCTTTGCGTCCCCTGTTCCATCAGGTTTTGTTGCATTGGATCAGTTTTTTTGATGTTTTTATGTTTGCAGACTAAGAAGTATGCCGACGTCATCATCCCGCGGGGTGTGGATAATATGGGTGAGCGGTCTCTATACTTGTGGGGGGGTCTCTCTCGGACGCCTGTAGGGGGCGCTGATTGTTTCTCTCCTTCCCCAGTGGCCATTAATCTGATTGTGCAGCACATCCAGGACATCCTGAACGGAGACCTCTGTAAGTGGCAGCGCGCTTCTGTCAATGGGCGGTCGCAGAAGAGAACCTTCCCCGGCTCCGGAGATTCGGGGGCAGTTTTGGGGTCCGGGAAGCGCACTCACCTGGAGTCCAGCAGTCGGCCACATTGAGCCCGGCCTGCGGGGATCTGATTTCACCCCCCCCATCATTCCACGTTTCGGAGGTACCGGATGCCGGCGGGGACAAGATGTGTCCAGGACGATGGATGTTTATTATTTTAGAAGCATCTCTGCACTGATGACAAGAGACAGTAATGGGGACGTGTCGCCCCCTTCCTGGTGATGTGCGCCCCCTCCTGGTGCCTCAGTGCCTGATTTGGGGGTTCCATCATTCATGCTGCACCCATCCCCCCTTGCTATGGCTGATATTTTAGTGATGCTGAATATCCTTTATCCGCGGCCCATTTCTATCCAATGTTACACAGTTATAGATAGAATGATGAGAGGACATTATAAGGTCAGGTGACCAGAGCAGGCGGCTACTGTATCTGATTGGCTGGAGCAGTCATGTGATGTTTGTGCAAGAACGATGGCGCTAATCTTACACCCACATTACCAGTAACCAATCAGAGCCCACCTTCTTTCCACAGCTCTCGGGCCCTGTGATTGGTTTCCTGTTTGACCATTTAAACCATAGTGCGAAAACGAGGTCTTAAAGGGATTTTGTATAAAGGAAGCAAAATCCTCTTAAAATGTCAAGTGCAACAAGTTTGTTCCGATTCCGCATTATTTCCATGATCTCTGCTTGCTGTCAGTGAATCAGACCCTCCTCGTTACAAGCCCCGACCACAACTAATACTTCTGCACTAGCAGCTACAGCTGGGAAGTCACTGACAGCAAGCAGAGATCCTAATGTGCTGCATGTCGAATTGGAAAGGAAATGATGGACCTGTTCAGCCCAGAATGTTCTGAGGAGACTAGAGCCGGCGCGTGGACATAGAACATGGCGGCCGGCAGCAACTGCGCCACTGTCTATGTTGTGATATGAGCGAGGACGAGTCATCTGGAGAGGATAGAGGCCCCGTTGATATCTGCACAGATTTCTATGATCTTATTTTCCGCTATCTTCGGGTCGCACTTGCAGGCGTCCTGGATCCGCGGCGTCTTCCAGTGACCGCGGCGGCGCCTCCTGCGCACAGCCGCCACCGCCATCCCAGATTCCTCCGCTGTATATACTGAACCCGCCTTGTAGGTTGATGGTCTTCATTTTGCACTTTATGCTTATGCACATGCGCAGACCTCCCGCCGCCGCGGCGCATGCTGGGACATTACCCTGCCGCGGGCCGGAGGTTTGCCGCCACCACCGCTGTAGATAATCCGAGGCGACATTTCACAGGTCGTTTACACAGTTCTTCGTCGCTGCTGCCTTTTACTGACAGACCCCGAGCGCGGCGATCAGTGCACTGATGGTGGTTGTAGTCACCGATATATGGAAGTGTCCAGCAGAGGGCAGCACCACCCGTCACCCACGACTGTTTACGATTGGCGGCTCTTCCCGGCGCAGGGGGAGGGGTCCGGCCTCTGTTTCGGGGGTCCTGCGCTCAGTATTATCAGTGGCTTCTGTTCCTCGTGTTAATTACAAGAACATCGTTGTCATTAAAAGGAAATTATCCTAAAAATCATTGCAGTGTGTTTCTGCTTGCTGTCAGTGAACGAGGACACCTCCATTTACAGAGTTAACTCTTTAGACCCATTAACTGCCTGCAGATTAGAGAGGGTCCGGTTCTTGAGACCCCCAGTAATTGCTGTAAAGACCAGACAGTAGACTGCAGAGTCCATACTAACCCCGCGAGGTATTAATAGATGGTGCGATCGTTCGAGGGCTCGGGCCCCGGACCCCCACATTCTGCAGGCATTTAAAATAAACAAATGGTGCCCAGTTGAGTTCTGCGGTAAATGATTGCAGTCAGTGAATGGAAACAACTGAAGACAAGATGAAGCATAATGGCCGCTCCTCACAGACTCGCTCACACTGCAATCAATACATTTGGTGAGATACCTTTTATTTTCGGGCACAGGCATCACCTCCTCTGCCGGCCTAAGTGGGTTGGGGTGTCCTCCTGCGCTTGGCGGGGAGACCCCAGTACTACTGACCCCACAGCGCCACCTCCTGGACACCTCTGTAGTGACGCTCGGACGCGGCGTCTTCCCTATCCTACCATTTGCTATTCTCCTGGCACCAGGACGTCTCCTCTCCTGGACATGCTCTAGCTCCGGGGCTCAGGTTCTCCTCCAACCGGACGTCTTCACTTTCTGATAAGAATGTCCCAAGTGTCCTTCCACCTTAAGCTTCTTAACTCTTGTGGTGCCAGCGCCGGCTCCCCGTAGGTGAGTGGGGAGAGTTTAGTGAAGGTCAGGACCACCCCGGACATCCACACCAGCAGGACGGCAGAGAAGGTGTTCTGTAAAGTGTCAGACCTGGAACAGAGGTGGGACATGAGTGGGGGACAGCAGGACCAGGGGGCAGGGAAGGTCCGCACACCGCACAGGAAAGGATTGGGGGGGGGGGGAGACTCTGCACACAGTGCAGCAAAGGAGGGGGAGAGGAAGCTCCGCACACAGCGCAGGAAAGGAGGGGGGGGAGCTCCGCACACAACGCAGGAAAGGATGGGGGGGGGGGGGGCTCCGCACACAGCGCAGGAAAGGATGGGGGGGGGGAAGCTCCGCACACAGCGCAGGAAAGGATGGGGGGGGGGGAAGCTCCGCACACAGCGCAGGAAAGGATGGGGGGGGGGGACTCTGCACACAGCGCAGGAAAGGATGGGGGGGGGAAGCTCCGCACACAGCGCAGGAAAGGATGGGGGGGGGGGGGGGAAGCTCCGCACACAGCGCAGGAAAGGATGGGGGGGGAGCTCCGCACACAGCGCAGGAAAGGATGGGGGGGGGGAAGCTCCGCACACAGCGCAGGAAAGGATGGGGGGGGGAGCTCCGCACACAGCGCAGGAAAGGATGGGGGGGGGGAGCTCCGCACACAGCGCAGGAAAGGATGGGGGGGGGGGGGAAGCTCCGCACACAGCGCAGGAAAGGATGGGGGGGGAGCTCCGCACACAGCGCAGGAAAGGATGGGGGGGGGGAGCTCCGCACACAGCGCAGGAAAGGATGGGGGGGAGCTCCGCACACAGCGCAGGAAAGGATGGGGGGGAGCTCCACACACAGCGCAGGAAAGGATGGGGGGGGAGCTCCGCACACAGCGCAGGAAAGGATGGGGAGGGGGAGCTCCGCACACAGCGCAGGAAAGGATGGGGAGGGGGAGCTCCGCACACAGCGCAGGAAAGGATGGGGAGGGGGAGCTCCGCACACAGCGCAGGAAAGGATGGGGGGGGGGAGCTCCGCACACAGCGCAGGAAAGGATGGGGGGGGGGGGAGCTCCGCACACAGCGCAGGAAAGGATGGGGGGGGGAGCTCCGCACACAGCGCAGGAAAGGATGGGGGGGGAGCTCCGCACACCGCGCAGGAAAGGATGGGGGGGGGGGCTCCGCACACCGCGCAGGAAAGGGGGGGGTGGTTCCGCACACAGCACAGGAAAGGATTGGGGGGGGGGGCTCCGCACACCGCGCAGGAAAGGAGGGGGGGGGTTCCCGCACACAGCGCAGGAGAGGATTGGTGGGGGGGGGCTCCGCACACAGCGCAGGATAGGATGGGGAGAGGAAGCTCCGCACACAGCGCAGGAAAGGATGGGGGGGGGGGCTCCGCACACAGTGCAGGAAAGGATGGGGGGGGGGGGGGAGCTCCGCACACAGCGCAGGAAAGGATGGGGGGGGGGAGCTCCGCACACAGCGCAGGAAAGGATGGGGGGGGGGGTTCCGCACACCGCGCAGGAAAGGATGGGGGGGGGTTCCGCACACCGCGCAGGAAAGGAGGGGGGGGGGGTTCCCGCACACAGCGCAGGAAAGGATGGTGAGAGGAAGCTCCGCACACAGCGCAGGAAAGGATGGGGGGGGCTCCGCACACAGCGCAGGAAAGGATGGGGGGGGGAGCTCCGCACACCGCGCAGGAAAGGATGGGGGGGGGAGCTCCGCACACCGCGCAGGAAAGGATTGGGAAGGGGGGGGGCTCCGCACACAGCGCAGGATAGGATGGGGAGAGGAAGCTCCGCACACAGCGCAGGAAAGGATGGGGGGGGGGGGGGAGCTCCACACAGCGCAGGAAAGGATGGGGGGGGGGGGGAGCTCCACACAGCGCAGGAAAGGATGGGGGGGGGGGGGAGCTCCACACAGCGCAGGAAAGGATGGGGGGGGAGCTCCACACACAGCGCAGGAAAGGATGGGGGGGGGGGGAGCTCCACACACAGCGCAGGATAGGATGGGGGGGGGGGAGCTCCACACACAGCGCAGGATAGGATGGGGAGAGGAAGCTCCGCACACAGCGCAGGAAAGGATGGGGGGGGTGCTCCACACACAGCGCAGGAAAGGATGGGGGGGGGGCTCCGCACACAGCGCAGGAAAGGATGGGGGGGGCTCCGCACACAGCGCAGGAAAGGAGGGGGGGGGCTCCACACACAGCGCAAGACCCTCACCTGAGCAGATGCTGGTGGACGTGCTCCAGGACTGGCGGCAGCAGCAGGATCTGCAGGGTCAGAGCCGGGAGGTAGTGATACAGGAACAGGGTCTTCTCCATAAAGAAGAAGGGCAGGTAATTTACGGCCCATCCCCCCAGGCACAGCGTCCCGGTGAGCTGCAGCGAGTGCCACGTCCCTGCGGAGACAACATATGGACGGGTGATGCCGGTGATCGGGGGTGGCAGTACTTTGTGGGCGTCTGTAGCTGATGCGTCACCTGCTGGAACGTCGTGGATCTGCCGGCGCTGCCGCAACAGGTAAAATAGGAAAAGGAGGATATAGACAATGGTAGCGGCGTCTGCAGAATACCAGATCACAGGGTTCCCCAGCAGCTGGATCTGCGCCTGAAGACCAAAACAGGCACAATGTTACACGGGAAAGGGGGCGACCGGCGCTCCTGGATAACGCACGGGCAGAAATTCCCGCAATATCCAGGTAAGGGGAGACTACGGCGCCGGAGACC